>NC_070648.1:4700327-4865265 GCF_947347685.1 Pleuronectes platessa | reverse complement strand
CATTTTGTTTCATGCACGTCGTCACTTTATCACCTTTCACTTTCTCGTTCTCTCTCTCTCCCTCTTTCCTCTCGTGCCACCCCCTCCCTCCATCCATCTCCCTCTGGGACCCCCCCCCTCTAACAAGCGCTTGCCCACCTGCCTGCGAGGAGGAAGCAAGGAGGAAGCAGGAGGGGGGGTCACACAAGGGCACACAAACACCCGTGTCTCGCCTGTTCTCCTGACACGCGTGAGAAGAGCGCAGCCGTGACCCCCGGTGACACGCCACCTTAGACAACCGGCTCTGTAGCATTTAGAGGCCACCCCCCCCCCCCCCCCCCCCGCCGCAGCGTACCGACGGAGAAGGAGCGCTGTGTTCAAACCATTAAGAGAGTGATGCTCTGACCTCTATACCTTCACTGGGAGAGGGAGACAGAGAGAGAGAGGGGGAGGGAGGGAGACACAGACATTGAGCGACGCCGGGAGGAGAAAGACCAACAAAGATTAATAGCTGCCTTTTTGCTTCCGACAGGATGGATTTCATCTACAAGTGTGTGTATGTGTGTGTGTGTGATTCTTTTATTTGTTCAGTGTGTATATAACCTCATACCGTTCACACACACAATTTTATATTCAAATACCAGCAGGGTAAATGTTTGTATATCTACGTGACCGTATCACAATCCCTAAGCAAAGCTACTACTATAAGTTAAGGTTAATGTATTTATATATAGATTATAGAATTAGTTTTCCACTAATAATTCCAATGAAAGACAAACTGTAAGAGCATTAGGTAAAGATCTTTCCTCCATCGAGGCCCTTATGCAACCACATTGAAATTCACTGGATCCAGTTTTTGTTTTTAAGATCTGCCCAAGAATACACACACTCATACAATCCAGTCCCCTCAATATGCCACATTATTTCCAACCAGATCCATGAAAAAGGGTCCGGATAGATATTCTTAATAAAAGCCTTTAATACATTTGTGCTGAGAGGATAACATGAAACATTTTTTTATACGAGCTCCATGTGAAGGTGAAAAGAAAATGGAATAAAATCTATTGTTAGATTTTCGGGGTTGAATTGATACAAAATGTGTGAGTGAGTCAGTGGAATCTCTGGTTTTTAAAGTTGCACCTTGGCCACAGTTTGTATTAAACAAAGATTTGAGTCATATCCCTCCTCTGAACTCTGGAGCAGATGTGCTCTCTATTCACCGTTCTCTTTATGTGGATAAACAAAACGCTAACACAACGAACATCTCCTCTGTGTGCGACTGTGTGAAAGTGTGCGTCTCTCCTGCTCCTCTGTAGTTCGGTTTCCTGACACTTCAGTGGAGATCAGTAGCCAAACCACTGTAGTTGTACTGGGAAGTCTCCTGGTGTAAATCCATGTAATTGTGCAAGTGTGAACAGAATATTACTGAAGAAGAATATATTGTCCAGTGACCCTGATCATACAAGTCGGTCCTATGTGGTGTTTTGAACCTGCAGGCGGCAACAACACACTTTCTGATGCTTAGTCGACAGGAAATTTAAAGAAGTGGGTCTCTTCCTCCAAACTAAATTGCCCCTGATGGTTGTTTCTCTTGTAATATATCTCGATTAAATTTTCAAGATGTTTAGCAGCCGTGGACAAAGGCGAGGACATTTTAGTTTGGCACGTGGCCTTTCTGCGAACATGGAGGAGGCGGGGTTTATGACCTACAATGCCCCCTAGCCACCAGGGGGTGATCAACTTGTTTTGGCTTCACTTATGTGGCGTTGTCATGTCATCCATGTTTATATACACACTCTTATGATCAAGAATTGCGGTACATTCATTTCTGCAAGTTTGCTTTGTCGCTTGAAAGTATAAACTGTGTGTATCCGTGTTTTCATTGTGTGTTCCTGCTTGTGCATGAGTTCCCCCCCCACTGCAGATGTTCACCGGTGATCTTGTGCGTCTGTGGCAGGGCCGTGTTTACCATGGAGCTGTACCTGCAGACGGAGAGGGTCCTGACTGTCGGCGCCGAGACGCAGGAGACGCAGCACGACTGGACCCAGGCGCTGACAAAGGTGACAGACTTTGCATAAAACACACAAACTCACACACTCACACACTCGCTGCCATTGTTTCTCTGTGTAAGTTTGTTTCTCACTTAAAGTTTCAAAGGGAGGAACTGTGTGAAAGTGTAGAGCTCCACCTTGTACTTTTATATTCGCTGCTTTGCAACACACTGTCCCCCAGTGAGCCCCTGGGCTTTTTCCAAATAAGACAAAGGGTCCTGCTGTCTCTGCCCCCCCACGCCCACAGGATCTCGTTATAACACCCAACATACATATGTCCCCGATTCCCCTTTTCTCCTTAACCCCGGCATAGATAGTGGCAAAGGTTTACGCCTCGGAGAAGAAAGCTGCACCTGCTGTTGTGTCTTCGCGAGGTGGAGGTGATAAAGTTCCTCGTTGTGTACTTGTGAAAAGTTTTTCATTTCCCTGTGCGTCCACTGTTTGTCCCCTGCAGTGCTTCGTCCCATCTAAAGTGGAGGGCCTGGTGCAGAGGGACAGCGAGCTGATCGGCCGGCTCTACTACAAGGAGGGCCACGACCTGTACTACTGGAGGAAGGGCTGGTTCATGCTGGAGGGATCGGCCCTGCACTTCAGCTCGGGGGACGAGGAGGACGAGGAGGAGGTGCTTCATCTCAAACGGCTGCAGGAGCTCAGTAAGAGGGTTTCTCCTTTTTGTTCTTCTTCTGCAGACGGACTCGTAGTGATTGGAGCGCAGGGAAAGGGCGAGATAATGGAGATCTTGGTCGTGAGGTTAAAGTTCAACAGATTTAATGTAACATTGTGAGAAGCAGCATTTATTTTTGGATATTGATGAAAAAAATCGGGTAAATCAGTAAATGCAATTTCGTGCAAATCCATAGAAAAATCTGAATTTTGTGAATTTAAATATGTTTTTTCAAGTGGAATGGTTTTGTCCAAAAACTGTTCGATCCAAGGAAAACAAATATATCTTCTGACTTTTTTAAATATCAGTGCAAAGTTAAAAAGTTCCATTAAAACGCAACACAACTCCCACAACTTGTCAACGTGTGTTTGCAAAAGCAGCTAATCCGTCTTTTTGTTATCAGCCGTCTTCTCACACACTCTCCTGACAGGCTCTCTCCTTTTCTCTGATTGTTCCCCCCCCCTGCTCGTCGTGTCAGTCTGTGACAGACGCTAATGTTTGGTTGGCTTGACAGAAGATTCTGTCCGAAGTCAGTTTCAACACTGAAGACGTCTAGAGACAGTTTTTCCTCTTCTCCTGGATTTGCTTCCTCCCCGGCAGCAAAATACAACCTTAGATATTTAGAAAGAGGTTAAAACTCTGGTAATTGACTATTTAGAGAAACAAAGAAACAAGCTAGTCTGCTAAATGTCCAAAAGCAGTTCTCTTAAATTAAATCAAGCATCACAAGTGGGAGGTATTGAAAGGCCGGTGAATCGGGCCGCAGCCGCCATCAGGGACGAAAGGCTCCGAAGTCCACGCATACTTTGGCAGATGATAAAGATTCGGGCATGTTTCAGTCGATTACACAAGTATGGCGTGTGAACAGAAGGGGGGGGGGTGCAGAATCATCAGATCTTTTTTAATCCATTTACAGCTCCACGTGGATCAAATTGCGCAAAGTGAACCCCCGTCCACTCACCTCAGGCAGGAAGACGGACTGGTTTCTCTCAAAGCATGTTTGTCACAGCCAGGGAGCCGATGGCGCCAGAAGGACCTGTGTTTTGTTTGGGGGGGGGGGTGTTCTGGAGCGCTGAAAGGATTCCTTTAGGATTCAGAGTCTGTGACACGGGATTAACTGTTATTTCCTCTAACGGTGACACCGCCACATGAAAGGTGGCCCCGCGTCGCGCCGAGGGATTAGATAAATTCACTTTTCAATTAAAAGTCGCTACATGTTTCCCACATGCATCAGGAGTTTATTGTCAGTCTGTTCCTGTTCCCTCAGGCGGCGACAGGAAGTGAGTGATCACTTCAAAATCTGGTTCCTTTTTTTTTTATCTTATCCTTAATTGCCTTGTCTGTCGTTTATTGTTTTGTTGTCTTCAACCCAACAACTAGGACACTTTTGTTACCGCCTTAAGCACCAGTTCAAAACATTTTGTTTATCCGTGTCAATTGTTCAATATTCATTTCTCTCTGGGCTGCGTAGCACTTTGAAACTTTGTTTTTGGAAAGTGCTGTATTAAGAAATAAAAAAAAGGAGGAAGAATCTCCAAAGAGCGAGGGGGCACCACTTCCTGGGGCCTTGAGAGAGGAGGGATCTCTTTGTGAAGACGTCTGCCGCACAAATAACTGGATCCACAGTAAAACGAGTGGATAGTGACAGATACAGTTGGATCATCATTAACCTGTCACCGAGCACAGATCAGACCTTCCCACCCGGAGACAAGCGCCTTAGCTGTGAGCTCATTCAGCGCAATGTCCTCAGTGGATTTCACTTAAGGCAGCGGAGAGAGAGAAAGACTCATTTGAAAAGGTCCAGGACATGGATAGAGGACATCAGGTGAACAGGTGGTCCCTCATGTGTGGACCAGGACACGTGCATCCCCAGACCAGTTCCTTATGTGGTCTGATGGATCTGAAATGCATCCTCAGTCCATCTTGATGCGTTTAGATATGTACTTAGAGCTTTCCACTTGAGATTGAACCATTTGATACAAAAGACTTTTCAAAATAAGACAGCTTTTAGATTTTAGAATGGTGAAACCCTGATCCCTGGATGTGTGAAAGTGGATGTAGTGAAAGATGTGGTAATGATCGACTTTGAAAAATAGTTTTAACTTTGTATTCGTAATAAAAACGTTATGGAAGGTTAAATCTTCTTTCAGGTATAACCTTAGTATTTTAGCCTTTGCCTTTGGAGACATTAATAAATGTGTATTTCCAATTTCTGAGATTTTTAATTGAAAGTGAGGGATTAAGTTCTGTTATATAAATAGTAATACTGACCTCTAAAATTCAGTATTTGTGTCACATCTTAACATTTCCGACCAAATATATAAAAGTCGCTATCGCACTTACAAAAATAAATTCACCAGGTTCCCACCCATGACCTTTGGATCATTAGAGACAGATGTTGCTCACTGAACTGTCTCTGCTGCTCTGGTTTATTTATTCAGAGTTTATCACATCGCTGCTGTGTAAAGAAAACTTAATACCTCAATCCCCCTGTTTGTTAGAAAGAGAAATACATAATGAAAATCTCTTAGAGGAACGCCCAGTACAAATTATGAAGAGAACAAGGCCGCTGACTCGGTTCCTTATCACACAAGCATATTAAGTGATTAAAAAACAAAAAAATCCCAGTGAGCTGTAAGATGGATAAAAGGGCTTTTTGTTGTGTGTTTGTTCAAACCACAACGACAAGTGTTTTGCATTTACCTGATAACACAGTTAATAAACCTCTCTCATGTCGGCTCTCTGTTTTTTCTTCTCTGGTTGTTTTTATCCGAATGAAACGCCGTGCCCTTGAAAATCTGCCCAAGAAAATAAAAAAAAAGCTAATTATTTGTTAAGAGAGACTTTGGGGAATTCATGTTTTTGCCGTTTAGCTCAAAAAACACAAAGGCTTTGTTCGCCAAAACACCAGAGTTGTAATGTTTTTTTTGTTTTTTTTGTGTGTGTTTGTGCCAGTCCTCCCGTTCTCTTTTGTGACAACAATCAAATTAAAAGTTCTGTCGGTGGAGATTATCAACACGTGTGTTTATTAAAGAAGCACGTGTAGAGGTGGTGGGGTTTGATGGAGGAAACTGAAAAGGTGAGACGATCCAGTTCAGAAAGCGAGGAAAGAAAATCAAAATTTAAATGTAGAGGTGATAATCCAAGTTCAGGGGAAGTCGGGTAAATATGGAGCCACCAAAGTTATCTCAGCTAAATTCAATAATTAATCTGTTATATCTTGTTTCTTTAACCCAGACAAAGAAAAGAGTAAAAGAGACGTGTTAAGGTTTAAGCCGAGTTAATTAGCAGACATACAAATTTAACCTCTCCTGGCAAGTAAGCTAATAAGTGTATTTCCATAAATATTGAATCAATCTCCAACCCTGGTAAAAAACCTTACATCATTCCTCTTACATTCTGCACAGGTAATTATTTAATGAGGTAACAATTCCCCATCAAAACACTGTTATTTTAACTGGAGTCTGTTTACTTAAGACAACCAGAGAGATTTTGAGGATGATGAAAGAGCCAGATGTCGTCGCAGAGAGATTTGTGACTCGTCTCTTTTTTTTTTCCTGTACTTGTTTTGCGTGTGATTGTCTCCACGATCCAAGCAGCTGCTTGAACCCACAGACGAGTTCACAGTGGAGCTCAGGTTCCTTGAATCCTTGTGCTGTTGTTTCAATTTGAAAGGATGGAGGATGTTGAAAACTTATAACAGACTTTTGACACGTGTGTTTATGCACTTTTACTAAGTCAGTGACGCAAAACCAGAAACACTATGAGCTCCATGTGCACGGCCCTGTACTGTCCACTCACTCCTCCTCCCTCAGCTTGTCTGCACATTTTAAAGTAATCACACATGTCTAAACGTGTTTTGTGCAGTGTGTTATTTGCCTTAGAAACATAAACGAATGCTACATGAGAGATCAGAGACCTTTCGGGTGACGGTGGGTAACGAATTCATCGCCTTCCACGTTTCACGGCAAAAAAGAGATGGAACATGGAGAATGTCAAATCTAACCTGCCTCCCGATGCGTCACGGTGCACGAGCACGGGAACGCGTTGCTCTTTTGAACGTGCACCGTTTTGCAAGACTGCATTCACCACAGCTCGCCGCTCTCTCTGTTTGTTTCTCTCTCCTCCCTCAGCCGTCTCCACGCACACCGAGGGTGAGGAGAAGATCCAGGTCCTGCTGATGGTGGAGGGTGGAAGGTACGTCACTCAATGGAAATATAAAAAAACGCCCCAAAAAAAGAAAGGTGTGCTAATTGGCACCGTGCTTGGGATACAGCGGGTCCATGCATTATGCAGCGGCTTTGATTCTGCCCTTGTCTTGTTAGTCCGAATGCGCTTCTCCCAACAAGACTTTGTGCTTACTCGGTTAATTGCTATTTGTCAGTGTGCGTTTTTGATCAAACCTCAAGGGGGGAAAACGCCGGTTGTTGATGGGCGTGTGTTCAGTGGAGGTGCTTTGGAATCTCCTTTTAATCTTGTTGGTTGACTTTCCAAACACACAAACACTTAATAACAAACCCCATGTTGTCACAGGAGTGTTATTAATGATGTTTGTTTCTTTTTCCTTTTTCTTTAACAGAACCGTTTACATCCACGGCTTCAACCGGACGGACTTTGACCTGTGGCACTCGGCCATCACTCTGGCGGCGGGCACGGACGGCAAAGCCCTCGGCGACCAGCAGCTGACCAAAAATGGAGTTCCCATCGCGGTGGACAGCTGCCTCGCCTTCGTCACTCAGTATGGTGAGTCGCTTTTTGAATGCATGTGCGGGGGGAAGAAAAGTTTTATCGAGGAAAGGAAGTTCAGCTGGTCTGTTATTAGGATTTTGCAGATTCTACACATTAGGGGATATATAATTATATTAACAATAATAATGATAGTCAAATATATCTCACATCATAAATATACACTATTAATCAAAGCCCTCTTGTGCTAATGTGATCATTTGGAGGCAGAGTTGTTCAGTAGCGATCGTGGATGGAGCCGCGATATCAAGACACGTGCTCGACCAATCACGAGTCAGTCTCAGCTGTCCATCATCAAGTTTCCCCTCATTTTTATACCAGCAAATATCTAATCAAAACAAAAACTTACTCTACAGATCAACATGAATCAGATCATTTATTTGATAAAAATTTAGATTATTTTCAGGCCCATGTCTCGTCTGCTAACATGGAGGAGGCAGGGTTTATTCCCTTTACTGCAGACAGCCAGCAGGGGGCGATCAAGACACCTTGGCTTCACTTTCATACGCTCCATCTTTACAAACAGTCTTTGGTATTAACGGTTATTTATTGTTTTGTCTTGACCTTCCCACCAGGTCTGTGCCAGGAGGGGATCTACCAGAGGCCCGGGGAACCTGCTCGAGTTGCCCTCCTCCTGCAGGACTTCACCTGCAACGCCCGCGATGTGAAGCTGAGGGAGAAGGAGCACCAGCTGGAGGACGTGACGGACACCCTGAAGAGCTTCCTGTCCCAAGGAGAGGACGCACTGCTGACCAAGGAGCTCTATCCGTACTGGGTGTCCGCTCTAGGTACCATAGGTCAACATGAACAAGTCGAAATATGCTAGTGTTACAGGACGAGTGGGGTGTGGCTATAGTCTGGTGATGTTTGTGGCTCTACAATATTCAGGGGCTTCAGGGCGGCGGAGACAGGGCTTCATTAAAGGAGATGAAAAAGAAAACACTTGCATTTGCTCTACATAGAAACCGTAAAAGGACAGTGTGACCCTCGTGTGTGTGCGGCCACGTCTCAGTGTGTGGTTTGCTGTGTTTGTGGAGTGGTTCTCGTAATGTGCGTTTTTTTTCTTTTCTTTATAGACGAGAAGGACGAGAGGCAGCGAGTGAAGAAGTACTCGACTTTCATAGAGAGCTTGCCGAAGATAAACAGGTCGACCCTGGAAGCTCTGCTGCAACATCTGTACAGGTACACACACACACACACAAACAAACACACACACACACACACACACACAAGTCAGGCTTTTTCAAAGTCCATGTTTGAGTTAAGTGGGTTTAAACAATAAAAACAGGACTTCTTCTACAACTTACCTTGGCGTTATGGACCCTGGCCTCCGGGTTCTGTGTGTAGAGCTCTCAAGCTTGATTGCTTTCTTTCTCTGTATCTATGTGTAGCTGGATTTCTCTCTCTCTCTCTCTCTCTCTCTGCCTTTTTGTATCTTTGTCTGGTCGGTTTATTGCTCGGCTGTTTCCAGCCGCTGGTCCTTGGTTCTTTGTTTGACGTGATCACACAGCTTCTTTGTTTTGTAATGGACCTTGGACTCGGAGCCTGGCTCTGTTGGTTTCCAGTATGAAAACCCTTGTATTCGATAATTCAAACTTTCAGGACCGATTTCAGGTTTAAGCAATAAAATGAAATAAAACACAGGCTTCATCTCCGACAATGTTACATTTGATTTATACAAGGACGAGTACTAATGTCAAGTACTGCGCCTGAAGTTGGTGATGTGGCTGGTAATACTGCGACTAAATGAATTGCAATGTGAGACCAAAACAGCAGCAAATGCAGATAATAAAACATGACCCTTGGTTCGGACCACGTGCTGGACTTTGTTGAAAACTCTCAAAGTCCAAATCCATCAGCTCAGCCACTGCACATTTGAAACCCAATAGGATATAAGAACTTAACAAATTCTACTTCAGAAATCTCTTTGGTAAAATGTCTTGTCACCTGCTGATTCGCCTGTTGCCCCCCCTCTCCTCTCACAATGACCCACACGCCCTGCTGTTGCATGTTCTATTCATTTCTAATATTCTGAGGATTACCATTGGATTTAATCGAGTGGCTCATTATTAAAAAAACTTGTGTTTGGGACTTCAGCTGTGCTTGCTCATTACCCAAGAGGCTCAGTGGGCTATTTTTCTAATTTTCTTTTGAAAACAGTTTGGATTAGTTCTCAAGCAGAGTGTTACTTGAACTGTTAATATTGGGAACAGGCAGGTTTGTCTTGTTATGCCTCAGGGACTGGAGGATTTATGTTTTCATGTTGTTCATCCATCTATTCGCCCGTCCTTGTGTTGGGGACATTAAATCTTTAAGAACAACTTGAAGGAGTTTCTGCAAACTTAGTAGAAATGTTCACTGAGACTCACCAATGAACTGAATTGATTTAGGTGGTCAAAGGTCAAGGTCATGGGCCGACAGAGGACAGTTGACATTCAGCAGCTTCATGATCTCGATACAAATCATAAGACTTTATTGCCCCTTTGTTGAATTTGCACTTATTTTTCTCTTTTCTCCCTAAACGTCCCTGTGCTTCAGGATTCACCAGTGCTCCCACCTCAACCACATGCCCAGCGACAAACTGGCCAGCGTCTTCTCCTCCTGCCTGTTCCAGACCCGGGGACAAACCCCGCAGGAGAGTGGCGTGGTCCGCGACCTCATCAACAACTACATCCCCCTCTTCAATGTAAGTCCTGATGAACTGCTCCCCCCCCCCCCCCCCCCCGCCTTGTGACAGCACTCCGAGTGGAGAGGAGCTGGTTGGGAAACAATGAGGGCTGAAAGGAACGTGGTTATATCCTCCACCTGCAAGTTGGATAACATTACATTTATATTCCATGTATAAATATATAAATATATATTCTAAAAAAGTTGGTATACTTGAAACTTTCAGAATCAGCAGCCGGATATTGACAGCGGTGTCCTTGCTGACAGATGGAACACATTTCCAAAAAGCTGATTTTATTAAAAAACTGGTCAAAGAGAACACCTAGACTTTTGTCTAGGACATTTTTTTCGCCTGAGGGGGAAGAAGGTTTATGACTCTGTTCTATATGTGAGGAGCCATTTTGAAAAGGGAAAAATATAACATTGGGAAAATCAGATTTTTTTATTCTCCCGACGTCAGGGATGTGTGAATTAGTTTGCTTGTTTTTCGCCTCAATAAAAAACTTAGCTAACTTCCGTCCATCCAGTACATCGATGTAATAAGCATGTCATTCAAATCAATGATCAATAATTGATATTATATTATATTATACTATATTGCACACAGAATCTAAACCAGGCATTATTTCCACGTCTATACTTCAGAGAAGAACTGTTGTTGCCAAATCTCCACAATAGACTTGACTTTGCTGATGGGGGGGGGGGGGGATCAGTGTTACCCTTGGAGAGCTGCCTGGATTACGGGACGCGCAGGAGCCGCTAATTCCCGGCGGAACGCCCGGATCCCTCTTGTCCCGGCGTCAAAGCCGGTTTCAGGGACGCCGCCGCTGCTCGCATGACAAATAGCCAGTAAGCTCGACCGGGTACGAGCCCAATAGAGAGTGAGACGACTCGCTAATCACGGCTCCGGCTCTGGATTCCGTGGACGAGGCCTATTATCAGCTGTAAACACACATACACACACATCATGAGTTTGTTCCTCTCCTCCCAGTCTTCCCTGCCATTCGTATATTCTCGAACAAAGCAAATTGTTCTCTGAAAACTGATGATGTTAAAAAAAAGTTGGAATCATTTTTTTTAGAAAAGTCATTTCCCACACAGTGAGTTTTGTGAAAGAGAAGCGACTTCCCCCCCCCGTGTATCAAACGCCTCACGGCTAAGTTCCTCCTTCCCAACGCACTTCAGAAATAGTCAGCCGTTTGGCATAACCCTTATATCATCACCGGAAGTGGTTTTATAATTCCATCAAGAAGCCCAAGTGTTTTTCTCAAGTGTTGTTCACCGGATCAGAAAGTTTCTTTTTAGCTGGAGGTTGAATTAAAGTCTTGTGTGTGTGTGTGTGTGTGTGTGTGTGTGTGTGTGTGTGTGTGTGTGTGTGTGTGTGTGTGTGTGTGTGTGTGTGTGTGTGTGTGTGTGTGTTTTTGTGCCGTTTCCAACAGGTCAATGAAGAGCAGGTGCAACAGATGGAGAGAGAGAACAGCTTCATCACACGCTGGAACGATAAGAAGGACACCACGGTGAGTCCACCCCGCGGCACCCCGAATGGAAATCACCTGCGGGGCTGATGGGGCCGCTTGTGTGGGCTTGTGTCTGCTCGTATTGATTTGCCTGCGTGCGTCTGGGTCTCTCAAATCAGGGATTCATTTGAGCAGTTTTTCTGGCAAACACCGAAGGTCGTGGGGGGGGGGGGTTTGTATGGGGAAGGCGGCGGAGGAGGCGGGTGAGGGGGAAAAAGGGCTTTGTGCCTGTTAACCTTTACGCCAGGTACTTTACGCCTGGACGCCTCAGCCAAGAAAAACATTCGGCTTAGGTAACTGGTTGTGCTATTGTTGGAATCTGAAGTAAGTTGTCGAATAGCACGCCCCCCCCCCCCCTTCCCCTCTCTACCTGTCCGTTGACATTTAGAACATGTCCGCCGCTGTGGGGGCAGGAGGGTTACTCAGTGGAAAACCAAATGCTATTATAAAGCTGTCGGACATGAAATTAGAATTTTTTCGCATCCTGGACAACTACGGACAACAACAAAAAAGCTTGGACTTTCTTTTTCATTATTTTGGGGATAGTTTAAGAAATATAAAGCCTGCATCTATATTGGTCTGGGGTTCAGGTTTATATGATACATTATGTAAAAACCTTAGATCAGAAGCTTCTTTATGTAATTGAGACGTAGGGATAACGTAAAGTTCAGCTTTTTGGTGTGGGTTTTAAAAAAAATAGAGCAAAACTACATTTTCTTATTCGACTGATTAATAACTAATGGATTCCACAGTTCTAGCTCTAGAGGTTTGTTGAGGCTGAGCTATCTCCTCTCAGTCCCTTCTCTTCTTCTTTCAGCCTCGTCCAACAAGGACAAACCACAAAATAACTTCCCCCTGTTTGTTCCCGTTGCCAGTAGCTTCCTTTCTCAGACTCCCGGACTTCCTCTGAACACTGAGTTTCTTTTTTTATCTGAAGCACATGAAGCTTCTCCCCCGACTGCCTCCTGGATATCTCTGCCAAAGGCTCCGTCATCCTCCCAATCGCTGTCCCATTTGTCTCCATTACGGCCGCTCCAATTCCCCCCCCCCCCCTGCCAAACCAATCATTGCTGGTGGATGTGAAAGCAGCACCGGTAGCAGGACCCTGTAGAATGTGGTTGTTACCAGACCACGGCGGTAGGAGGTTGAGGTGCAGGTCACAGCTTTGTCCAACAATCGGTTCTTGGCTCTGAACCTGAATATCAAGGATGCACTGTGGACATCTACAGGAAGCTTGTTTCAGAGGTGGCGGCCCCTGCAGGTGAAAGTTCAGACCTCATCCGCTTCCTTGGCGAGGCGGAGAACGACCCGGACCCCTCTCACGACTCGGGGGAGTAAATGAATCAGTGATATAATGAGGTGTAAGGGAATGTCATGCCTTGCAAGTTAGGAGTGGCACTACAGAATCAATACGTGCATTTACAGCCAGGCTGAGTGGAGGGAGGGTTTGTCTTGGGCAGCTGTACATTTCTCTCACATTTTGTTGCTTCTCCACAAAGTGTGGTTATTTCCTGTCCGTCTGTTTGAGTCCACAAACACCATGTTTGTAAAGTGCGCCCGGTCGTCCTCCCGTCTCACAACAATGAAATGGAAAGACGGAAAGTGTTCCCTGTCCGTCTGTGACATTTTCACAAATCACAGCTTTGGCCGGTTTGAATGACTGTAATTTCGGAGTCCTTTCGGGGCCGAGCGAGTCAGAAGTGGCCTCCTCCCTCTAATCATGCGCTAGTTCTCCCTGATGAAGCCAGTAATGGACTTCTGTTCAGCCGCACGTTAAAATAACAAGGGAAAAGTAACTGTAAAGTCCAGATCGACAGAGGAACCTTCTCCTGTTCACTTAGCTGTTCATGTTCCAGCTTAGCACTCACCTCGGTCTACCAGCTGTTTGAACTTGGTTTCATCTAAAGTGAAATTATAACTCACTTGCTGAAAATGTCACAAAAAACTCATGTTTTAATTGGAATATAAATATTTGTTAATTTGTACTTTTAGTGAGATTTTAACCTGAATGTCTGGTAGAAAAGGTTTAAGTTTTAATCGTACAGATATTCATCTGTGTCAGTTATCTGGAGGTGAACAAATTTAACATTTAAATCCCAATATTAGGAGGATAATCTCTTTTTTTAACTCGATAACCTTTCAATAACTATCAGTCATTCTCAAGGAAGCAATTTGAGAGTATGATGGTTTAACTTTTGAGGTTAATGCCACTGTGGTTCAGAATCTGCAGGAAGTTGTTTTTCTTGGCTCCTTCCAGACTCTTTCTCTCCTCCTTCACGTTTTCTTATCGACCGTGAGCATTTTGTCGAGGCCTGCGAGTCTCCAAAAACATTTTTAAACTGCCCCCACACTTAAAGTTAACACCTGTGGAAAGCCTCTCAGTCTCGGAGCAGGTGAAACACGCGCCTCCACCTCTCCGGTGCTGCCGTCTCGCACGTGTTCTCTTTATTTAGTCGGGTTTTGCATTCCATTATCGCTGCTGGGTTTCACTTTGCCTCCAGCGCCGACAACGACCTTTACTTTCCACCAATCCTCCAAACACTTCTCTCCACTTTTTCTCCATTTGGATTCCTGCCACACCGGAGCCAGGAACTCAGAAGAGAAAAGCCAATTAATCCAGCTGCATTGTTTTTTTGTAATCCAACTGATCTCTCTTTCTTTTTCTCTTCCTTTTACTCTCTCAGTTCTCTCCAGCTGGGGACCTGATCTTCGAGGTGTACCTGGAGAAGAGAGCGCCGGAGAACTGCTGTTTAATCAAGGTATAAGTGTGTGTCTGCGTGTGTGTGTATTAAAGTGTGGGTTCGTACTCTCGGTGCGGGCACGTGCCTCTCCGAGTACGCCCGCTTTCCCAAAGGCCCCTTTGCGGGGGGAGGTGAAATAAGAGCGAGGGATGAGGGCGGGCGGGAACGAGAGGTGGAGAGGTTGATAGAAAAGGGCAGAGACATTTGTGCTTTAACCCCGCCCGGGGATTATCACCGGAGAAATAAATCAAAAGCAAACCAATCAGAGAAATGTCTGATTTAATTGTGTGAGTAATCACAGTTTACGAGGCACAGGGGTCGCTGCAGGTTGCAGATTCCATTGGCCAGTTGAATAGGGGCGGGGTTAAAGAGGATCCCTGTGGAATAAGGCCGAACATTTGCTTGGTTCAATCCTGTTCAGGTAAAGGTAATAACGGAGGAAGTTAGAATTTAATCAGCGCACTGTGCACGTGGCTGCGAGTCAAACATCCGCAATAAACGAGATCGGCTCCTCGAAGGAAGAGTTGAGGGGCAGAGGAATCGATCTCAGCTCTTTTATTTTCTAGATGTTTGATATCTGCTGTGGTTCTCTGTAGGTCTCTCCCAGCATGAGGTCCGCGGAGCTCGTGGAAACCGCGTTGAGCATGAGGAGCGTCCCCTGCAGCGCCGAGGACCTCTGGACCACCTTTGAGGTCATCGAGAACGGAGAGCTAGGTAGGAAGGAGCCCAGGAGACCTCTAAGCATACGCAAGATAACTCTCAGAGAGGATTAGCAAAATGAGAAAGTATATTTCTACTGCAAATGTTATTTTTATTGGATTTTTTCCAGATTTTTCTCTTATCTTTGCGTTTGTATTGCAAAACTCTCTCGCGCCTCTAAAGTTGGAGAATAGAAGATCACTGTTCATCCTGCTTACTTCACTTCAAACCTTGTGATGCTTCAAAGTTTCTTCACTTCAAAGGTTCACAAGCAAATCAAGTTTTTGAGTTTTTTCTGTTGGGTCTTGTTGCTGCTGTCGACTTTTACTTAAGAATAAGATCATGTGACACTAATTTGAATAAGAAACAAGCATTTATAAAGTATTTATACATTTATATACTCATTGAAGTTAAGTTTTTGATTCCACCACATCTGTAAGACCTGACTACTGTAATCGGTGGCTCTTAACCCAAATGAAGTGTGATGCATCATGGGAAAATGTACCATGAGATGTGTACTTCTGAAAGAGCCCAGCACATTACTAGACACCTTTTGCAGGAATCAATATGTTGTCTGATGAGCAGTTTAAGGGATAACAGGGTAAAAAACGTATTTACATATTAAATAAATAGGCGTTCCTTCCAAACTTTCCTCTAAAGTACATCTTATAATTTCTTCCTCCATAAAACTCCTGTTATCTCTGATTCTCATGCAGACAGGTACAAAGATCCCACTTCCTGTCATCGGAGGACCTTGTGATTAGAAGAGAAGTCTCCGTGAACATGGGAGCACACTGAGAACTGATACGCACATGAATTAATCATCTTTACCTTCATATGTCGTGAATTACCTTAATCCCTCTTGCATGATCGCCCTCCTCTTGTATTAATATGCACCGACAGCTCCTCCAGCCTCGCCCACCCGCTTCTGATCACCACTCGGGAAGCGGGCGAGCAAAGGGGGGGTGAAGTCAAAGTTGAGCTTTGTCGCGAAGCTGCTTAGCTGGCGGTCCCTGCACACGCTTCATCAGTTCACCGGGAGTCTACGCCGCACTCTCATGTTTGTTTTTCTCCCGGCAAAGTTGCAGAGGGCACGGCGTCCTCCTCCAAAAAAAAGAAGGCGCGTGTGAATACTGAATGCATTTGCTGTCGTTTCAGCATATTCTCCCAATGCCGAGACAATATGTCTGCAGAAGAGTAAACAGTGGAGCTATTTTGAAGGTGGTAGCGTGACAGGTTTTGCTCATAAACCCATAAAGAAGGGAGGGGGAGGTGCGTTAATTGGCCATTTTGTGGGGACAGCCGCAGATAAACACCGTTATCGAGGACACTAGGCGGGAGAGGGGGGGGGGGGGGGGACAATATTTGGTGGGAAATGAGGAACTAATTCCGTGGCCCTTGGTCTGCAGAGATTCCAGAGGGGAGATAAGCCCACCGTTATGAATAAGTTATGCCATTGTGGCTCTTTTTACCTCCGTCGGTGATGAAAAACAAGGAGGGGGTGGGGGGGTGGAGGCATCGGAGCAGGGGTGGTGGTACACAAATTATCTCCGTTTATTCTTTCTCTTTTTTTCCCGGCTGATAGCGTGTACCCTGTTCACCAATTAGGACGAGATAATAGGTCTATTTTGCACATGAGTGTGTTTTTATAATCGGCTCCCGATGTGCACGGAGATAAATGAAACTACTTTGTGATGGAGACGGGGGAGAACAACAACAACATCATTTTGTTATTTGGTTAAGTGGGATTAGTCACGGGATTTGTGATAAGAGGTCGTGATCGTGCCTCGTGCATTTCTAATCCGTGTCTGACCAGAGGACGGAGCGGCTCGGTGGTGGCCTGGTGGACTCTCAGCCACCAATCCTTCCCCCCCACCCCCCTCTGACCCCGGTGTGTTTCACTCCTAACAGAGCGGCCGCTGCACCACAGTGAGAAGATCCTGGAGCAGGTGTTGGAGTGGAGCTCCTTGGACTTCCCTAGTTCTGCTTTTCTGGTCATAAAGAGGTTTGCAGGGGCTAAAGGTGGAGCTGACGGGAAAGGTAAAGTATTCCTCCGATGGTGAGAAGCCATTAAAAACTGCATCCTTTGGTCAAAGTGTGTGTGTGTGTTGTCGTTGTTCATTGTAGCACAACAACTGTTTGCTTTCATTATACATCAATCTGTTGATTCCTCAATTAACCCGTACCTGTACTTCACCAAACTGCATTTACATATTGAATGTAAAGATCTAATTAAATAAATTTAGAGCCGATGAAAACAAATATATGTATTGTATCACATTGAGGTACCTGTAGTATCTAATAGCATAAGCAATTCAAACAGTTAGATTAGAAATTAAAAGGTAAGCATCAGAAATATAAACCGGCTATCACTAGTTAGCTAAATGGGACTGATGGGATTTTACTAAAGAGAAAGAACCAGATTTAAGTGGATGGTAGGAACTGAGAAGCAGACTTGAAATAAACAGAATGTGAAATATGCATTTTTGGTGAATTTATAAATGATATAAAGTAGAAAATAATTTGAAATGAGAAACGGAGTATGATTGTGGTTAATGAAGTGGTGCTTACTTTAATCAGTAGGGCTGTGGGATACATCAGGTTGGGAACACTGGTGGATACAGTGTTTGTCCAACACAAGTTCACAGAACCAGTTGTGACATCTTCGAATCATATAAAACTGAAAACACCACAGGGAACATCTAGTAACAGCTGTTTGTTGGTATTTCTGCTTCATTAATGACCTGTAATAGATTGATTTATTGATTGATTGATTGATTGATTGATGGACTTTTCATTCTGTTTTTCCAGACGACCTAAAGCAGCTGGTGAGAGGCGACCCTCTGAAGTTCAATGACGGCTCCACCAAACTGCTGTCGGGCCACAAGTTCCAGGACAAACACGTGGTGCTGTGTGCAGAGAAGCTGCTGCTCTACAGAGATATCAAAGCAAGTATACTTCTTCTTATTTTCGGGGGGGGGGGCTAAATCCACTGTCACATCTACAAACACACACCCTCCACCGTGTTGGCTCTCTCGCATGCAAACACACAGAAGTACCTGGCGCACAGAGCACGCCTCGCACCACCAGGGGAATCTCAAAGGTTACGGAGCTGCTCAGGAAAACCAGACTGTGTTAAAACGGGAGCCCACATGGCGCCCAACTCTCCGCTCCACGTCCCTGGCGACGTGTCCGTCCAGATCCTGGAGTGGAGGAGGAATACAAAACACACTCGTGGCGGTGGACACTCTCTTTTGAAAAAGGGAAGAACACAGTGGGCTCCCCGGGGCCCTGTTTCTCCTCAATACATTCCTGCGGTTGAAACAAGGGATTCGTAAAAGGAGTAAGAAGGAGTGTTCATTATTGAAGGAAGTGCAGTACAGGGGGGGGGGGGTCACTGAAAGCCCTAGCTTCTATATCAGGTTGTACAAGAATACACTTAATTATGGCATGAATGCAAAGGAAGCTAGAAGTTCTTTGGCCTGTACAATTATTGCTCGCTTTACACTTAGCGCAAATTACATTGCCTTACGAGGAGCAGGGGTGGGGGGGGGGGCTGTGATGTGTAGGTGTCAGAGGCTTTAACTCTGATTTAGTTTCCTTTCCTCTTTCCCACTTTGTGTCTTTGTTTGCTTGGAAGGAGATGTGTGTATTTTCCTCCTCCTGGTAATGACTCAAATTGATTGTCGTGCTGTGATGCTTTTTTTTTTTAAATGGCACCGATCATTTGTTGGCATTTTGCTTTATCTCGGTTTATTTAGTTTGGTCGTGTGTAATGTGATTCTCGCCAGTTTTTTTTTTTTTGTGATTTATTCATCCAAAAATATTCAATTGTTTGTTTTTTTTCTTGCAGAGCACTAAAGCAGAGAAAGCAATCCCACTCAAATCTGTGAAATGTTACCTGGGCCTGAGGAAGAAGCTGAAACCCCCGACCAGGTAAACTGTGCTCGTATGAATAATAAACCTCTCGTGTGAGTGTTTCTTCCTCCCTGGAATCTGAATGTATGTAAATGAATTTTGGATTCAAATCAGCAGGAGATTTGCTAAAACTACCAAAACGGATTGTTCTGGCGATTTGCATGCTCACATTTTCAGTTTCCCTCTAATACTGTCGATAGAAATGATTTAAGCTACATTTGACTCGATTTAGATTTTGCTGCTGAGTTGTTTCAAACGTGGATTAAATATTATAAATAATAATGTAGTTGGAATTTCAACTATTCCCTCTTTTTCATTGCGAGAGGAAAAAGGAACTGTGAGGGAGAGGAAAGTGATTTCATCTCCACGTGAAGGTCAGCGACTGAATTAAAAAGAGGTTAAACTTTTCTTATTTTTCTTTTTCTACACGTGAAATCAAATCAATTCACGGAAACAGTAAATTGACGCAAAGGTCAAAACTCGAGGTCCATTTATCATCTTTTTTTTTTTTGCTCCATTATTACTTTGGCAGCTCAGGCGGCCATGGACGAGGCTGGTAAGTGGGTTTTTATGTAGAAACTATTGTTCCTAAGTTATACAAAGTACTTTCACATACTTCCATGAAGTTGTCATGTGCCGCCATTTATAATCATGTGAAATATGAAACAGTGTGTGGCTCATTCTTCCAATAAAAGACATCTGAAGGTGTAGTTTTCAATTATCACCACATTTTCAAGTTATTTTGAGCTCTCAAACTTAACATGTTAAAAGCTCCAGCACTTTTAGGAACCTGTGAAATTTAAATGAAGCTATTATGTGTTTATTCAGCGTGATGAACCTTCCCTCTGTGTCGGGGGCGTGTGGACACATGGGAGGTCTGAACCAGAACAGAACTGATTCCACCGAACTTTATCACTCTTTATTGTTCGGCACCTGAGGGGGAACTCTTTTGTCCCTGTGAGGATCCTGTAGGAACGATGACTCTGAGTTCTCCAGTGGTTTGGATAGGTTGTATTGATCGGGAGGTGTTTGAATGTAGGGGACAGACACAAAAATGACAAATATAAACCCCAAAAGTAAACAAATATCTCTGGGTGGTAAACAAAATCACGTGACCTCCGCATGGGATTTAATTCCTTAGTTACTTCCTCCCTCTGTCTATGGTGAGACATTGAAATCCTGTATTTACTTCACTAACCTCAAATTCTGCTCCCATTAGACCAGACAACAATTATGTTTCTGCTCTTAGTGGCCATTTGTTAAAATTTCTATTTCCCCTCTGCATATTTTGTGGTCCCATAAATATTGCAATAAAACAGACATATCTTTTCATAATCCTTTTAGTGCATAACCTTGTTGCAGCTTCATAATAATCATTAGGACCCAAAGCAGCTGCTGCACATTCGTGGCAAATCAAACCCTATGTTTTATTAAGATGAGCTAGTGATTATTTCTTATTATTTGTGTGTATCTGATCGTGTTCATGCTATTAGTCCCCGAAGATGTATCGCCCCCCTCAGAGTCCCCCGCCCCCCCCACCAGGGGCCACCCCTGACCCCGTCCTGTTTGTCACTGTAATGGAACTGATCACGTTTTTAACAAATACAAATTATCTAGCTCTGCGTTCCGCGGCTGGAAAATATCCCTGCTACAGTTTTATTTTAATGATCCTCCATTATTATAATTTACAACCGGCAGGAGCTCCTGTTGGTCAAACAAAGAGGAAACGTCTCGAGGAGCCGAACCCCCCGATATTTCACGTTTTACCTTAATTACAATTCCTCATAATTTTCCCCGTGTCGGGAAATTTCAAGTCCGGGGAAGCGTGAAAAATGAGTCCGGGCGAGCGTCTGTCTGCAGCGCTCGGTCCTTCAGGGGAGAACAAGTGGATAAGAGAGAAGAAGTGGGAGATGAAGGGCGAGAGGGAGGAAAGGGAGGAGGGGGGGCAGAAGGAAAAGAATGATACAGCCTGGTATCATAGATAGGCCCTTGAGTGGGCTGTGGGAGAAGTCATACGGCGAATAAAGGAATAAAGACAGAGAGCTGAGGAGAGCGCAGAGTCATGGCGAGAGGGGTTAGGAGAGGCGGCGCTCCGGTATCTCATTAGGCAGAGGTCGATCTGTCGGATCGGCTGCCTCGACTCACAGGAGTGATGCTCCGGGCCGCGGGCTCTCCGCCTCTGCCCCCTCGCCGGCTTTGTTCTTCCTCCACTTCTCAGCTCCCGTTCAACCGCGGCTGCAGAGGATTCTCAGGTGTGTTCTCCCGGGAGGCGGCCTCTCCACCGTGCTGTGCCTCTGTGCAGGTTAATTCATGCAAACAGGCCCATATGTGCACTTGTGTGGAAATATCTTATACTACGTGTTGCTACCTATGTGGGAAGAGGGTCGTTTTACTTATTTTTGCAGCATCACACAATTAACAGTGTTCATTCCGGACTCAATTATGCTCCGGCAATTATCCCACTTGCAAAAGTTCTGTTTCTTTTGCAGCTCTCCCAAGAAGCAGTACTTTAAACCTTACAGGTTAAAGGCAGTTGCTCAGTGTATTGAACAGTTGAGCTCGGAGCACACGTGCATCAACATGTGGGCTGAGACTGCAACGGATAACTTCATTAATTCCTCTATTTAGAACCCAGCGTTTCTTATATGTTTCTATTCCTCTGCATTTTAATGAACAAGGTTTTGACCTGCTGCTTTCTTTAACATTACTTTTTAACTGTGTTTTAATGTTCTTTTAGGGTACTTTGAAAATTCCACGTGTACTTGTTTATGTGTGCACGTGTTGCTTCAGTTTTTCAGGAGAAATAAAACAATAAATGTTTTCCGATCTGACCCTCGTCCTTCTTGTCTCAACAGCTGGGGCTTCACCATCTACTCTGACAAACACCAGTGGTGAGTTCTCCAGTTCAACCACTGATGAGTGTGACCTGCACTTCCACTTCAAAAAAATCCAGTTGGAGTGAAAGCACTCTGTGATCTAAGTGGGTTATTAATGGGGACGATAGTGCAGTTTAATAATGGGACGAGTGGCCTCATGCTGGGCCGCTGCTGGTCGACATTCAGGAACTAAATCATGGCCGACTGTACATTTTTCTTCTTTGCTAGCTGCCGTGTAAATCTAACTTTACTTAAAAGGCGCCCTATAGGTTTTGTTAATGAAAAGCCAGCAAGCTACACTCATGCATTTTGTGCTTGAGGCCATTTAAATACACTTTAAAGACACTTCACTTCCTCACACTATTCAATAATCAAGACAAAATATCACTTTCACTTTCCTCTTCATGACATTTATCTTTGATAAGAGCGTTCACGTCATTTAGATCAAAGAAAAGCAGAGAAATATTTAAATAAGTTAAATTAAACTTGTAAAACTGTGAAGTTAAAATTGCTTAACAAATACCTATGCCAAAAAAAAAACACATTCCATTGTCAGCTTTATTCCATGTACAGACCAAATGCAGGGAGCTTTATGATATTCATATATAAGCACATTAGCAGACACCAGAAATAGCTGCCAATCAAAGACAATACTGTACCATCCTGAATCGGATGACAGGTGTTATTTAAGCCATCATCCTAGATTGTTACTTTTGGCACTAATCACCGCACTTCCCCCCCGCCGATTCGTGCAATCACCGCTAATGACAGCCGGGCCCTCCCATCGTCAAGCGATCAACGAACTATCCCCCCCCCCCCCACAGAAGAGAAACGGTCACCTGTTGAAAAATGAGTGCGAGGGATAATAAGGTGGAAATCAGCGACTGATGTGAGTGTGTTCCCTCCTCAGGCATCTGTGCTGCGAGAAGAGGGAGGCGCAGGTCGGCTGGGTGACGGACATCATCAGGATGAAGGTGAGACGATGGCAAAGTGGGACGTTCGAGTGAGAGCGAGGAAGTCATTTACTGAAGCTCTTAGTGACCTTTGGGAGAGCAGGGAAACATCTCCTCCCTCTGACCCTGCTACTGTTGCAAACCAAAAAATATAGTTTGATAACCCCGATGCAGAAACATCCCTTTTCCCCTCATCGATGTGGAAAATACGCTTGATTACAGTCGGCATAAACCATCTTTTTACAATCCATATCTCGGGGGAAGGAAAGGGAAGATACGATAAATCATATCTCCCCCCCCCCCCCCAATCATCCATTTCCACGGTGCTGTTATAGGCAGACGAAATACATAAACAGGAGAAGTGTAAAGTTTTCGAGGTCACTCAGCAATAACATAAATCGTGTTATGTGGAGAAGCCGTGAGAATGAGGTCAAGGCGACTGGAACAATCACATCGTGGTACTTAGCCGCCCCCCCCCCCCGGATCCAGCCGAGTGTTTTCACTGTCGGTCGCTGACTCAGCACATATGACATAAATGATGCAAGACAAAGCAAACACAGAGGGGGGAGAGGGGGGGGGGGGGGCGCCACGGATGTGTCATGTTCCTGTATTGATTTTCAATCTGGCGCTCATGGCTGCTGTATTTCTGCAAAACAAGACTTTAAGTTGGGACGTCACGCTCGACCAAATCTCCAAGTAACGGATCAGACTGAAGATTCCCGAGCTCCCGAAGTGAACGCTCAGCACATTTCATCAGCATTAGCCCGCCGCCCCCCCCCCCCCCTTCCTTTATGGGAAACCATCTGCGGCGCCGGGTTGTTTATCTCAGGTGCTTTACTGTAAAAGCCTTTGAGTGCCTTCGTTTGGGCGAGCGAGGGGAGAAAGGGCAGCGTTGACAGGGGGAGATTGATTTTTTTTTAACGGGGGAAGCCAATTTTTTTGCCTGTTGTTTCCAAGTGTTACGAGGTGTTTATTTCAGCAGCGGGGGGGGGCTCGGTGACTTTTCTCCGCTCTTCGGATCAAGAAAAATCCATAGCAGAGCGGAGCCGGCTAATAACGTTAGGACTCTCCTCCCAAATCCGCTAAATATCAGGATTGTCAGCTTCCAACACGGGGGGATTGTGGGAAGGACACAGGGGCTTGTGGGAAGGGCAGAGAGAGAGAGAGAGAGTGAGGATGAGAGAGTCGGCCGAGAGCACTTCAGTGTTCTTGATTTCCTCTCTCACCTGTTAGAGAGCATCCTGCTCCCACAGTTTCCATGGCAACCGGCGATGGAGGGCCTCATTTCAAAGCAAAGGTGGTTCGGGTGGTGGGGGGGGCAAAGGTGCAAGGACGGGTTGTTTCAGTGATGAAATAAGGATTTGTTAGAAAGAGACTGTTCTGTAGGTCGGGTTTGGGGGGTCA
This sequence comes from Pleuronectes platessa, assembly GCF_947347685.1. Lineage (NCBI taxonomy): Eukaryota > Metazoa > Chordata > Actinopteri > Pleuronectiformes > Pleuronectidae > Pleuronectes > Pleuronectes platessa. Next base: position 4,841,050 of record NC_070648.1, on the reverse strand, counting down.
GGGTGGGGTGGAGTGTGGGGGGGGGGGGGGGGTCATGGTGATATGAAAGGATACGTTGTTAGAGAGAAAGTTTAGCCAGAGATCAGAACTCTGCCACTTTTCCTTTTTTTCCAAAGATACTTGTGTTAGTTTGGCCGGGAATAGAAGTTTATATGAGACGTGTGCTTCCTGTTTTCTCTTTAAATACAAGTCGGAGTTATTATCGTTTGTCATGATCAAGAAATATTAAAAAGATAACTTCTGTATGTATCCTATTCCCCAAATCCACTGTTACTATATCTACTAACTCATCAGGAAGGTTTTTTAAAGGAACCTGCTGCTCACTCCTGTTGTTGGCTGTTTGTCTCCAGTACAGTTCTGACCTCTGTTCAAAGACTGTCAACTCAAAAAACGCTGCAGATCACAAATCCTCCAGAGGGGGCGCTGTGGCTGAGGTCCGCAAGATTTCACCTCACAACCTTAATTCCAGGAAACCGGTGAGAATTAAAAAAAATTTTGGCAAGAGTTTGTTTAAAATGTGAGTATTATATATGGAAGGTTATCCTGATGATTGATTAATGCATCCAAGTTGCTGTGTTTCTGTTTCAAAAGATTTACTCAGAACTTAATAATTCACTTGTTACCTTCATTAAACTTGTTAAAGTTGCCCCCCCCCGGGCTCCGTGTTCGACTTTGAATTCCCTCTGCCTCAATCCAGCAGGTCGACAGGAGGCCTTCTCTCGCTGGAGGCAACCAGGGCAGCACAGAGGAGGCCGGTCCTCACAAGAGCACCACAGCAAACTGTCCGAAGCCCAATATCCTCCTCAAGCCCCTGGACGCACTGCCCCCCCGACCCTGTGTGAACGCCGGGCAACCTCCGCGGCATCATTCTCCGTCCCCGGCCAGGCAACAGCCGCCCCTGCCTCTGCCTCTTCCCCCCAAAGGCGTCTGTAAGACCGTTAAAAGACCGTCTCTGGGCGGGGAGGGCATGCTGCCGTCCAATCTGCTGAGTGAGCTGAACTCGGTGCTGAACAAGACGGGCCGCGGTGCCAAGAGCGGCGAGAGGCCGGAGGAGAAGTGAGCAGGAGACGGAAAAAGTACTTTAAGGATCAGTTGAGGAAACATTACAGGCCCGAGAGCGGAAAGGGAAAAGTGTGAGAGACTGATGAATGCAGATGGAGACGAGGGTGAGTTGCTTTTATCAAGGTGGGGGGGGGGGGTCATAGCCTGAAGATGGCTTTGGAGCTATCTATATAAAGCAGCGCTGATGCACGAGGGGATGTGAGAGGAGCCAGGTGCAGGTCAGGGAGACCTCAGCTGGACACGGCGCTGACCCAAGCACTACAACACAGGATTTATTCACCACTCTTCTAACAAGTGAGATAAACACGTCCTGCCGTCAGAACTCAGACGTTTCCACACGCCTGCTCCCTTCTTCTACTTTTTCCGGCGCCTATTTAATACAAAAAACTATTTTATCCTCTTATTTGACTCTTAAGGGAAATCGTGTACCTTTATTTTCTTATTAGCACTTATGCTGCAAAAGCTATTTTATGGAGTTGCACATGTTAAATATATATATATGTGTTGTATGTTTCATTTTTAATCGTAGTATTGCGGTCCAACATTTACACACACAATTAAAACGTGTGGAATAGTGCAGTGAAAATCAAAATAGATGAGCTGGTTTAGAGCCCACTTTCCCATTAACAGTATTTCAGACTGGACATGCTGGGCAACTTCCTGTGTAATTATTTATTTGTAATATTTTGTTGTCGTTGTAGCCGTTATAGGACCGTTTAGCTATTAGCAGTATTTTTTTTAAATAAGACGCATCAAAGTAATTTTTATGTACAGTATGAATATGTTAATAAACATGAAATATGCTTAAACATGCAGTTTTTTACTCGACTCTGTGAAACTTGATGATAGATGAGTTGTATTTTAGATTTGTTGTAACTTCCTGTACATAACATTGTAATCTTTAAACTTTTTATAGCGACTACACAGCCACATCCCTCAGATAGTTACAGTTTGCTAGCAATGAAATACTACTTTGAGTAAAACCATTAGGGATAATATGTAAATGATTAATTCCTTGTAACATGATATAAAAAGTGATGAACATCAGTGTTGTTGTTTAATGATAATCTCACCATCATCCTTCTCGGATTTATTATGCATCATTAAGATAGATTTTTATGTATAATTGCTCTCTATATGTTTTATTTATATTTTAATGCTGCATCTGCTCTCTGCAGCTGTATATTATAACCATGAATATACTTATAGGCTCTTTAACACCATGTAAATCTACTCAGTATGTGTATATATATATAAATATATATATTGCTTCTGTACAGAGTTCTCTAGCCCCCCCATTCTGGATCTCAAGTTTAATTTCCATCTTTGACTTATTTATATCTAATCAGATCATTACTTCACTTGTAGATTTCCTCCCATTCCGGCTTTTTCTCAAGTGAGATGGAAGAATACACCCCCCCCCCCCCCCCCCCCACCTCTGGTCACATGCTCTCGTTGAATAATGTATGGCGGTTGGAAAAAATGCAAACGTCGGCAAGTGTCACACAGGTTCCACCATGAAAAATTCATATTAACGCTTTATTTTCATTATGCTTCATCTACCAGCTGCCTGCCCTTTGTTTCACGTCCTCATATTCCAATCATGGATTTAGCGCATTTGTGCATTCACGGTTGCAGATTTTTCTTATTAAGGCTTTGTTTGCACTGTGCAAATATGTATTTCCTTTTCTCGCCCATACAACTATGTTCATTGTATTAGTAGAAATGAATACGTTCCCATTTAATTGGCCTGTCGAGAGTCATTTTTCCCATTCCCAGCACCCTGGCTCCTACTGGCAACAGGCTCACAGCACAGACTCTGGGTTCTGATGTGTGATAATGCAGTGCACGGGCCTTTTGACTCTGAATAATTTGTTCTACATTAAATGCCAATTTCCTTTTTAAAATCCCATTATTACCCACTGGAGAACAGTGGAGATAACTACCCTTTTTAAATTCTGCACCGAATTTGCTTCTCATCTCTGGTGAATTCACTTGAGCTGATGCCAAACCACCTCTGCTTCCTCTGGATCTTCCCTCAGACGGTCGTCTCCATGTATATTTACCTCTTCTGTCCTCTGTGCCTTTATAACCCTGCTTCTCTCTCCATCCCTCTGAGGCCGGTGGTGTACCAAGGTCACCATATGGTGGGAGAGAGTTCGAGAGGGAAGCTCTGCAGAGTCATGCACATTATTATGAATTTTTTTTGTATTTTACATTCGCCAGGTCGCCCCACTGAGAAGGAATGGCTGCACTGGTGAGTACTGGTTTGCTGTTGTGCTGTGTTTAAGTGCAATCTTAAAGAGGTTTGATGTTCCTGATTATTTCAATCAACTTTAACATTGTTGGAAGTTCAAAAATATATAACATGCATGGCAATATTTGTCTTAGAGTGTGTTATATCTTTAACCAAAGTTGTATACTCTTCAGACACATGCAGCAAAATAATGTGAATGTATTTGAACATGAATTAAAAAATAGGAAAACATAACATTATAGTATGAAAAAAACTTTTTGTTGTTGAAAATGAAATTGAATAATAAGCATTAATCACTTTTCTCTTCTTAACAAACACTTCACTCATAACACTACAGGTCACATTCACACAGCCCTTCAAAATAAAGCACTTCTCTCCCTCTCATCCCTTCTCTCAAGGATGGAGGAGCCATCAGGGGCAATTTGTGGCTCAGTGTTTTGCCCAAGGACACTTCAATACTGCCTCGAGGAGCCGGGGATCCAACCATCGACCTTTCGATTATAGTGGACGACCCACTTTACCTCTTCACCGAGGAGCTAAACCTTGAAAACAAATGGAATTGGTCCTTTAAATACACAATTCTAAAGAAAATACTGATTATTTTGTTGAAATAGTGAAAGATTTATATATATGATGAATTTTACTGTGCTTTGAGTCGTACAGTACGTGCATGTAGAGACGTACAGTAGCAAAATACCTGAGCTGTTTGCAGCAGTGGAGAGAGAGAGAGAGGGGGAGAAGGGGATTAGAGAAAAGGAGCGAGCTGATATGCTCGAGAAACTGAGAGAAAATGACAAGTTATTTCAAAAGAACAGACATGAGTCGTCTGATTGGACGTGAGATGCCTCTCAACTAAACCCCCGCAGCCTGTTGGTTTCTTATACCAAACAAGGCTTGTTCATCTCGGGGCCGATGCCGGTTTTTGAAATGTGGAGGTTATTGATCAGCCCTCGGCCTTGTGGAAGTGTCCGCCGAGACGGCAATCCTACCACGCCCCCCCACCACCACCACCACCAGCGAAAGCTCACTTTGTCTGTGCATAATAAAAAACATCAAGGAGCAGAAATGAAAAGGGAGCGGGGTGAGTGACAGGTCTCAACACGGCCCTCATACCACTTCATCGAGCCTCTCCGGCAGCAGACACGCAATTAAAACGTATAAATCCTTTGTAGCCTGATCTTAGAAGTTTACTCTATTTCTTCAAGGAAGAAGGAAAAAAAATTGCAAAGACACCATGTTGACTTAAAACACAGCAGACGTCCACGAGGGCGCTGCACAGAAATGAAGCAATCTCCTCGGCTTCAACCCCCTGCGCTGTAAATCAGAGCGACTGTACTGTTAACTCTGACAGACTGCAGCTGTAGAACACGCACGGAGAGCCGCGGCCCCGCTGATTTACATTTCCAGAAAGGGTAAGCCTTATATTAATGGGGCCGTCCATTTTTAAGGGGCTATAAATAGCTCACCGCGTGAACTGGCCCCACCGCCGGCTGCCATTTTTTTTTACGCTGATCCACACATTCTGCCCTCTAATCTCAATTCTATTAATGTCTCGGGCGATATTTACGACACACGGACCCTTTTAGCCTGACACGGCTGTAAAGTATACTTTCAAAGCAGCCGAGCTTTATCTAATTAAATGCCTCTGCAATTGCAATTCAACTGGGAGTGAGTCTTTAAAACCTCAATCAGTCCCCCCCCCTGCCCCCACCTCCCCCCCTGCCCCCACCTCCCTCTCCATCCTCCGGTTGGAGCGAGTCACCGCAGACCTAATAAAGAAGGGAATGTTAAACATTCCAATTAAAGGCAGCAGAAGAACACGCCTGTAGATCATCTTCATATTCCCCATTGTTGGGATTATGGGAATGCTGCCAGATGGAGGAGGTCACCTCAGCAATAACATTGTATTTGTTTGGGGGGGGGGGGTGCAACCCGACTGTGTGCTACTGAATCCTATTCCCAAATTGTTTTGCATATTTGCATATGACCGTAGGCGTAGTGTTGAGTCTATTAGTTACTCTTACACACACACACACACACACACACACACACACACACACACACACACACACACACACACACACACACATACACACACACACACACACATCACTCCAGTGAACTAAGAACACAGGAGATATTACTTCTGCTAGAAGATTGCTGCCAAGTATAATATGTATTTAATAGCACATTTAAACCTTTGCTATTGTGTTTTTAGTACACTGGAGGTTTAAATGCACAAAATAAGTTAAATTAGAATAATTATTTTATTCTCAGCCTCATCAAAATCACACGAGATACACTTGAGTCAGATCTGTTTTGCCATTACTCTTGGAAACACCTCGAGAGAATCCTTTCAAATTTGGCACAAATGTTTACTCACAGACTAACTAATTTGATTTGTGTGAGGTCAAAGGTCACGGTGGCCTCACATGTTTCTGGCTAAATGTCTATGGTAAATTGGCAAAGGTCACCGTGACCTCATGAGTCTGGAAAAGGCATAAGGTTGATTCTAGTGGAGTCATATAAATTGTCTGTGTAAAACTAATTTAGACAGTGACTGGATGCAGATTGTCGCCCTGTTGCCTGACTCCACATCTTGTGTCAACACACACAGTTTCAGGCCATGATACAAAAAGCAACACACAGCTCAGTTTTACAGTTTTAATCTTTGTTAGTGTTAAACTCCAGATCCCTGCAGCACAATCCAAAATTAGACAGACGCATTGAAACAGTCACATGTTCGTATTATAACCTTATTAAGAACGCCCTTCAGGGCCATAGCAGCAGAGTCTGACAGAGTCATATTACCGATTTCAAAAGTAAGAGCATCATCTAACGTACAACCCAAAGTATGAAAAATGAGTTCGGTCAAATATAAACCTCAGTTATTTCTTAAAAATATGATCAGGGCTAAATTTGCTTTATTTTTGTTGCTGTTAACAACCCCAGCATCGTACATAATTTATCTTGAAGATCCTTTTCACTCTTTTCCAGAAGAACTAAATATTCTGCATAGAGAAAAATTCCAAACTTTCAAGAAGTCTGAACCCGACACTCACTGCTTCATTTCAAACATCCTATTGATCTCATTAATCTGCACTTGTGCTACTGGGACTCGATGGAGAAACTGTCCCAGCAATGGTAGAGTTTAAAAGTTTGAAGAAGCTAAGGAAGATGATTTACAAAATCAAAAACCTTCCTGAAATCTGAAAAGCAACAAAAAAAAAATCATAGCACAAACAATTACACTTGAGAGATGGTTCAGATAAGTTTAGAGTGAGTACAGGAATATGAATTTCCTCCTGCAGCAGATGGATGTGAAAACAGACCTTTAGTTCATGAACATTGTTCTGTGAAGCGGAGGCTGTACGTTGAGTCAAATTACCAACATGCAGAACATTTTGGATTGTAGTAACACTTTAAAATGCTTCCAGTCTATGGTCATAAACATTAATTGTTCAAAACACTTATATTGCATAGATGGAAACTCATAACCGGGTCCATGTCCCATCCACTAGCATGGAGGAGGTCTGGTTTACGACTTATACTGCAGCCAGTCAGCAACACATGCACTTGCACTCTGCTTTATCCTTAACTCTAAACTAGACTCAACTGGTTGTGTTAAAGTGGAACTGGAGATTTTGGTCATGAACAACATGTTTGTTTTGATTTCTCAGGCATGTGGACCAACACAGTAAAGTGCTGTCCCGAAGCAGGACCGGCCAAAGTCAGAGCAGCTGCAGTACACTGGGCAGGCCGCTCAGAGACGCCCTCCACTCTGCAACCATGAAGATACCGTGTCTGAAAGAGGCAAACAAGGCTCTGAAGAAGCAAAGTCAACCAGGTGGAAAATGGACAGAGGCAGGTGGAAAAAACCAGCTCGGACAGGAACACGCACTCCTTCAAGAAAAGGTCTGCAGGAACTGGGAAGGTTGGCACGAAAGGCTGCTAAGACAAACCTGGTGGTGCTCGGGGAGGAAGAGCGAAGAGAAGAGCGAGAGCAGGTGTGACGCAGGAGGAAGGACAAAAAAACGCAAGAGAACATGAGTCAAGAGGAACCAGAGGAGAACAAGACTCAACATCAACACGAAGAAAGAAGAAAAGCTGCAGAGCAAAGACAAAGCGGAGGTGGAGACAAAGATGAGTGAGGACAAACGACTGAATGACACAAAAAGAGCTAAAGCAAAAGAACATCTGTCCTTCTGACACCTTCACTCATTTCTCTCCCTCTTCCTGTAACTTCACTATCTCACCCCTTCATCTCCCGCCTCCTTCTCTCTTCTCCACCCCCTTACACACCATCTGAAACAAACCCCCTCCCCATGGTTCCTTGTCCTTGTTTTGCATGTTCTAACCATGTAAACCATTAGATATGATTCAACCCCAGTGAATACACCTCCCTGTGTTTCCTGAAGATTGATGCAGGGTTCATGGCTCCTAATTAACACTACATTAGTTTTTCCGAGGAACGGATCTGCTTTATATCTTTTAATTTGCAACTCAATTTAACATATTTTTCTTATTTCACACTGCTGCATACTTCTCACAGATGTGACCTTCATTATGACACCGATATTATTCAAATAGATCTTGTGGCTGCAGAGATGTAGTCGGTACATTTCAGTTGTTTCATTTTTCCAGCAGGAGCCCGAGGCTTAGGGGAGAAGAGGTTAAATCAAAATAGAAGGTTGCTAATGAGTTATTATTTTAGATGCTGGTAAATGAGTCAAGGTTTTTCTTGCACTTGATCAAAGTGGTCTCGGTTTACTCTGATAAACACACAAAGGGTCAGAACTAATATATTATTTAGTCGTTCTGATAAGAAGTAGATTTAGACATGTCGCTAATGTAACACACATTGTCTTCCTTATTCTCTTGGCCTCCAATGGCCCAAAAGACCAAAATACAATAAAATGAAAACTTTTTTATAGTTTGGGCTTTATGTGACTTTTATTTCCCAATGAAGACAATTCCCCTTTAATCTATCGGAGCTCAAATGCTGACTATTGTATTTGTGGCTCTGTCCTGTAGTTAAGATGACGCAGGAAGAAGCAGGAGAATAAAAGAATACACCTTAGTATCTTCAAACAAAAGTTGTTTTCGCTTCAACTAAGTTGTTCGCTCACATCACAGCTTAAAATGTGACAGGGCAGCGTTTCCATTGAGTCTAAAGCAGCTGTGCACGACAGCTGCTGCAGTTATCACTACAATCACCTGCATTCATATATTCAAGCAGACGTTGGCTTTTAAATACAGATTCAAACACCTCCGCTGGCTGCAGATCCATTAGTTAAAATGGTATATTAATATTTTTAATGTATATAATCGCTGACAAAGATTTTCTTTCTACAGTCTGCAAAGAATTGAGATCGATCCAAACCAGACTTTTGTAGTTTATCAGATTTCAGCTCCCTCTGATTTTTTTTCGTATATAGATGAAATATAGATATTTATATTCACATTGTAGGTTTACTGTATGATTGTATCTAGAGTTACACGTTGAGTGCTGTTATTTGTAAGATGATTTGATGATTTGTTTTGGCCCCATGAAGCCAACCACCCCCCCCCTAATCCTGCCTTTTAAAATTCGGACTGGCTTGGTTGTTTTTATAAACTTTGGAACGCAACACTTGATCCGTGTGACTCTCTGAGAAAAGAAAAATACAAATTCAAAACAATGTTCTTGTCATGAGGAGAACTTTAATATCCTCCATGGCTCTGGGGGAGGGGGGGGGGGGAGTCTGTGCATAAATAACTTTGGTGATGTCACCGGGGTTATCTGGGCTCTTTGACGTGCAGTCTCTTCAAACCTTCATTACAAACCGGTGCTGAGTTTCAGAAAGACGCCGGTGTTTACCAGGCGGAGAGGTTATAATGAAACACATGTCATGTAGAATTATGGAAACTTTAGTTTTTGAAGCTCGACTCAGCCGAGGGACTCAAAGTCAGGACGTGTCAGCCTCAGCTTTTTGACCAGTCGATATTAATAAAATCTGTCTCCTGTGAGTCTCCCCTGACTTTATAAGTCCAATACCAAAAACTCTGGAGTATCACTTTAAGATGAAAAATAAATCCTGAGGTTTAATCTCACACGTAGAAATGATGTAAGTATTGTGCACTGCGGTGGAGGAGAATAATTCTAATATTGACACAACTATAGCAGGTACATAACCACGGGCCAGGAAGCCATGTGAGAGGGTCTCTGGGACCTGGTGAAGGTTTGTCAGTCTGAACAAGTGAGGCAGCCACAGAGAGAGAAAGAGAGAGAGAGAGAGGGGGGGGGGGGGGGGTGGGGGGAGAGAAGCTGTGAGCTGATCAGAGCGGACCTGCGAACCCCGCGGTCATTTCCATTCAGTAATCCACTCCAGAGGTGGAATGAGTAGCGCGGCCGAGCCGACCTCCCCACAGCCGCCGTCCAATGGGCTGCCTTGTTCTCCCGCCGACGTGGGGGGCGAGCGAGGGAGTGGGATAGGTGTGAGGAGAGAGAAGAGAAAGAGAGAGGGGAAATGAGCGAGTGAAGTTGAGCCTAATGGAAATGGCGAGATTGCGTACATGAGCATTTAATACGGCGAGGAAGAAAGTGCATTAGCTAGAGGGGGGGTAATGCTCCTGACCTCCTGACCTCTGAATCCAGAGTTTCCTGTATTGGCTTTCTGTTCCTGTGTGGGACCTTGACCACCACCCCCCCCCCCCCCCCCCCCCCCCCCCCCCCAGAAGACAGTCAGCAGTCTGCCGTGCGCTCTGTCCCAAGGACGCCGCTATGGATTCAACTGGATGATTTGAATTGGGGGAGACTAAGCATAATTTGTTGCCTCATTCAGACTCCATTATTTATTTATCCCTTTATAACGCCGCAACCGTTCCACAGTAACCTTCATCTCGAGTTTGTTTGCTCTATATCACGCTGTCCACACATGGGGGGGGGGGGGGGGGGGGGGGAGAGAGTTAAACATTTACTTGTCGGAGATGCATCGAGTTTCTATCTTATAGTCGTCCTCTGAAGTTGAGGCGTCCTTGCAGGTTTGTTTGCTACACTTAATATCCAACTTACTGTCTGCACACCCCCGAGCTCTCCATCACAGAGCTCAGACTTCTCATCATTATTGCATAAAAGCAATTGAACGGTATTAGCGAGTCAATATGAACTTTATATCAAACCCTTTATTCTTTGACACTCGCTGTCACAAAAAGCTTCTTATGGTTGCAGGTATAAAATTAGACTATGAATCCTTTTAATGAAGAAAGGGAATCCGTTTTTACTCTTCATCTTTATTTTGTGTGAGGTTAATCTTTGCAAACATTATATTTCTGTCTAAGTTAAATTAGTTTGAATGTTCCCTGACTTTACGACCCATCTCTACTTGTGTCCACTCAATTTTCAAAATTCACTTTTCTGTAAAATGGGGCCACAGTAGAAGCTTTTTGGCTAAAGTTCCGTAATCGTGCTTAAAAGATTCAACAAATTAACTGTGTTGTTCATTATGTGCATAAACTTTGCTTCCCTCAGTCCTCACTCACATGTTGGAGGCGTCAATGAAGATGTTAAAAACTCCCTTTGAACTTGGGGACATTTTGTTTTGCAGGATTGACGCTGGAGCACCCTGGTTTGTGTTTATCTGTTCATGGAGCATTGCAAAGACAGCTAGCGTAGCTTAGCATGAAAGCCGGCGTGTTGTGTATCATGTGGCCTAACCAGCAAAATTGTAATTGTTGTTAGTTGTTGTGTCGAACGGATCAGCAACAAGAATCAGGCTCCGTCAATATGAACATGTGAGTGGTGAGCAGGAGTGTTTCAAGGAATTTTGGGGGCTCAGGGCAAAAGGAGACTGGGGGGCTCAAACCAACCCCCACCTCAGATATAGTAGTCTGTATATTGTGTATATATATATATTTCAGATGATGTTGTCGTTGCAGTCTCCTGTAGCCAGCTGTAGAATTGTGGACTCACATAACCAGCCGCTCCCCCCCCCCCCCCCCCCCCTTCAGCTGGAGGCCCAATGGCAGCACCCCCTGGTTCAGACACTGTCTGTATCACTTCATACATTTGCTCCGGTGTCAGCATTTATTTATTTCACCTCACTGTTTTCCCAGTGCTGTGACAACAGTGACCACTATTCAGCAATTTTTGTTATGCCATCATGTTTTTCACATTATCCTGACAGTGCAGAGTTTTGTTGGTAAAAGAAGAAATGACAGAAACGATCCAGGTGGATGTGTGTGTGTGTCTGTGTGTCTGTGTGTGTGCGTGTGCTTGTGTGTGTGCATCTTTAAAACCAAATCATTTTTTTAAAAGCTACAATCTGCTTGACTATGTCTCAGCTTAATGTTTTACATCCCTCTTGTCGAAATAAGGGCCTGAATGATTGAATGTGTTCTCTCTGGATAATTCATCCACCGTCTTTCCTCTTTTCTAACTGTGTTCAGCTTTGTTTAACCCTGTGACCCCCCCCCCCCCCCCCCCACCTTCCAGCACTTGTCAGTTCTCTCTCTGTAGCTGTGGAGCCTTTTCCACCACAGTGTGTCTGTAAATCTCAAGGTGCAATTAGCCAGAGGAAGAAACAATCACACAATCCCATCTCATAATTGATATTGAGCCCGTCTACATCCAGACGACTGAAAAAGATCCAATCTCTCCATTTTATGTGATAAAGCTGCGAACTCCATCATATCATAATACGTGCTGCATCTCTCACACACACACACACACACACACACACACACACACACACACACACACACACACACACACACACACACACATCTCCCTGCATCTTCACAGGCTGGTGGATTTGTGTTTTTTCCCCCGATGGTGAGATAATGACCCTCATTGGTGTGTGAGATTTCTGATTAGCAGAAAAACAACAATGACTGCTAATTACCACCTGAAAGACAAAGCAGCGCTGACAGGAGCTTCTTTCAGATCCTTGGCCTATGTGTGTGTGTGTGTGTTCCTGTGTGTGTGTGCGTGTGCCTGTGTGTTGCCTTGTTTACGTGCATGTGGTTGATTTCCCACTAGAGGATATAAAAAAAGAGCGAGATTGACCGAGGGTGAGAGGCAAGTGCTCCGGTGAGACAGGGGGAAAGAGACGGAGGGGACGGAGGGAAACAAAGGCTGTGATGATGGAGTCCTCAACAGTTCTTATTTACCTCCAGCACTGATTCTCCCTCGACTCGTCTCACCAGCGTGTAAAAGTTAAATAAAGAAAGAAAGAACATTTGATTTCTCGACACCAAACCGTGCAGGGACATTTCCATTGTTGCTAGGAGATGCAAGGAGTTGCTAAAAGTGGACTTGAATTCCTCTCACGTAAAAAAACATGTTGTTGCAGTGAATGTCTTCGAGTAGATTTAAAAACCAAATCTCAAAATCACTGTAATTTGTGCAGCAGCGCCGCAAGGCTGTTTCCCAGGCTCGGGTAAATCTTCTAAACCTGACAAGAGGCGCTGGCTGCACCGTGTCCCTGCCGCTCCGGCTGGGGATCGGCGTGTCCTCCAGCAGAATGTGTCCCGATGAATATTTGATGCCTATTGGTTTGGTTCAATATGGCATGCATAATGAAGCACAATGCAGATGCCTCAGAACCGCAGTGTGACGAGAGAGAGAGAGCAGCGACACTCGCACAACTGGAAACTCACAGGCAGTGGAACACAACACTTCTCACAGGCCGGGTTTTGCAATTGTAGCTCTGCAGTGAGCTGGTGACTTATTATTGTGTCACTGTTAAATGATTAATACGCATGAAATTGTTAATTTTGCATTGTTTCATAAGATAAGGGAAATAGTAGGAGACAGCAATTCATCATTTATGTTAAAAAAAATCACATTTGGCTTTTCTATATGAATATTCTGCAATTAATTAACTTGTTTCCTCCTATAGACAAGTCAACTATCTTCAACTGGCAGATTTTTGAATGGGGAACGTTCATGGTTAGAGCAACATTCATGAAACCTAGTAAATAGATGATTCCTCCGAGCTTCTGCAGGCCTCAACTTTGGATGATGTTCTCTCAGACCAACCTCGGCTCAAGGTTTCCAGCTGCATGTACAGATGTAATAGAAAGACTGTAGCCTGGAGAGTGGCATGAGCAGGAGTGTGTCAAGGAATTAGGAGGCCCCGGGCAACAGTAACCTGGAAGGAGGGTACAAGGGGGTAAACATGACTTCTCCGGGGTCTCTGATGACCTTTGACCTTCACAGGAAGCTCCACTAATCATGTGACTGTCTCATGATGCCTTTCTGCTTATTCCTTCCCTCCTCCTGTCCGATGGTTTTGTTCTTTCTGTTTCTTTTCTTTACAGAGTGAAAGTTCACCAGGGTTTTTTCTTCTAACTTCCAGCGCCAGTCGAACGTTCCCTTCCAGCCGTCCTTGGATTAATCCATTTTCCTCTCTCCCTCTCTAACGAGCCTCTTTTCTGCTTAATTAACATTAGCCGGGGCTTGTTTGTGCAAGAATGCTATTCAGGTCATGAATAAACTAGGGACTGGAACTGGTTTCTTTTTGCATTCTGAGAACTATTTAGTTCCTCCATATTCATCCGGCTTATCGGGCTTAGTGTGTGTGTGTGTGTGTGTGTGGTTTCCTAATGAATAGAGGAATGCTAATGGTGGTAAAACAGTGATTTCTCCAGCTGATTGGGTGTAATGGATGGTACTCAGAGCTCCTTCATAATTGATGAGGATGTCTCGTGGATGTCCCACTGCTGCTGTGCACTGACGCTGGTGTGGGGACGCAGTGTTTTTGGGGGGGGGGGGGGGGGTGATGAGACTCTGAGAGAAGTCTGCTCTTGTTATTTCTGCAGTCGCTCCTGTCAATTCCGATTAACGGGGAGCACGCTCCGACGTCTCCGTAATGCACGACCGCCGGATCGGGGTGGGGGGGGGAGACGCCGGTGTCGGGCTCCCTCGTCGAATTGAAAGAAAAACAAAAGCCGCAATCTAATTGTTTGCAAAAGGAGAACGCACGGGATGATTAGATCTCATTGTTTTGCATCTCGCTCGGAACAACAGACACACAGACGAGGGAAGAGGAGAGAGAGCAGGGAACCTAACGCAATGCAGCAGAGCACACGGGGATCTTTCCTCCATTGCTCGAGATTGCAGGCGAAGTGTGTGTGTGTGTGTGTGTGTGTGTGTGTGTGTGTGTGTGTGTGTGTGTGTGTGTGTGTGTGTGTGTGTGTGTGTGTGTGTGTGTGTGTGTGTGTGTGTGTGTTTGTGTGACTATTGGGGTAAACAAAAACACAGACAGACACACACTTCACACGTCTGCATCTGATGAAATAGTCTAAACTGCATGAAGAGAGACAGCCAAGGACATTTGCCTGTACAGTACGTAGTGTTTGTCTTAATGAGAGTTTGCTGTAAAGATATTTCATTATAGCGGAGAGGATGTGTGTGAGGTGGATGGAGGAAGAGGAGGAAGAGGAGGAGGAGGAGGAGGTGTGGTTCTATTCAAACAGGTGCACGTGAAGACGGCGAGGCGAGGAGCCGACCGCGGGGTTAGCGTCTGTGATGGAACATTTTTTGCCCACGCTCATTCCTACCTGTGTAAATAAACAAACGGTGGTGACACCTCCACCGCGGCACACCTGAAGGTCCCGGAGACGCAGAGGTACAAGCCTGCAGATTACCTGAGGGCCCCGCAGGGTCTCTCCCATCACTCCTACACAAAACTCCCGCCAGTTAAACACATCTTACTCACCCTCACCCCCCCCCCCCCCCCCCCCTCCCCCCTGCTTCTCTCTCCCGTTGTGGTGCTTTCATATTGCATCATCCCGACTCCCACGGGGGAACCTTCACCGCGAATGCATTTTTCACTCGTCCTTGTCTCTTCTTGCTCCATCTTTTCTCCACCTCCCCCCCCTCCCCGTTTGCCAGGCACCACAACTAGACGCTTTGCTCCGTGGCTTTTGATGGAGGTAACGCAGACTGGCAGGTACACGGGCAGATGTAAAAAAGGCCAGGTATCTGTTGTCAGACCAAATCAACCGTCTGTAGTTTCCAAGTTTCGCCCCCCCCCCCCCCCACTACACTTTGTGTTGAGCAGATTTCCACCATTGTGTTCTGTAATTGCATTGATGCGTTGTCTATACGTGGGGGGAGCTCTAAACATAGACTGTGAGATTACTTCAGTTCCGGTAGCCTTTAGCAGATCGGGGGATGACGCTGCCAGCTACTGTTCTTTGGTCCCATCTGTGGTTTGAGTACTTTGTACTTTAGTTTGTACATTAAAACATTAGGATTCTAATCAGTGTGTGAGTTGCACTAATCTCTCAGGGAGTTTTGACTGTATGCTCAGGAAGCCATTTGAAAGGATCAGTACAGCTAACGCTAGTTTCCTCCCCCCCCCGCTGCTTTCCAAATACAAACTTGGCATTCGGGATTATAAACAAACAGTTAAATCCTCTGATGGAAGATTTACAATATTAATCAGTTGTGGTTCATAACCAGCAAACATGAAACCACATGTTAGTCAGAGAGTGCTGAGAAATATTCCACTGTAACTAGAAATATACAAATATGCAGTTGTATATAAAGTTGAATATATGCGGCTAAATTTCATTATAGTTGTAATTTCCTTGTACAATTTTTTTTTTTTTACAATTCTAATAGAACGTGTTTTAAGTTACATAAGACGGTTTGAGGGAACGTGCAGTTTTACAGGAGGAGGTTATCTGTTCATTATTCGGGGGAAAGGTCTGGGAACTACTTTCACAATTAGTCAGAGGTAACTATTTTAATTAGGTGTTGACCTTTTAGCTTTTTCACTTTGACAAAAAACCACTGTGGAAGAGCTGTGTCTTTATAAATGAAGTTATATAAGTGAACAGACACATAAACCTGGATCAAAGAGGAACAAGAGGAAACAGGTAAAGCAACGTGTTCACTTCCATTGAAAGAAAAGAGAGATTTTACGTCAAAAAGGATTTGGACCAAAACCTGTTGTGAAATATAATAGTCTACATGAATTATTATCAGCAGTAAAGCTGGACATCAGATAACACAACTGTATTATCCCCGATGAAGATGAAACAGATGCTGTCCATGTTTCACAATTTCAACCTTGTACTGTTCTTCACAGCAAGTTAAGAAAGTAATGAAATACGAGCCGGGCAGAGCAGTCGTGGCAAAAAACCCAGATCAGCCAAAAAAGAGAAAATGAAATAAGATCTGTTTGCCCTTTTCCTTTCTCACTGGAAGTCGACCGCATACGATTCTCAAAATGTAATCAGTCTGACGAAATATAAATGAACCCGTTAGAATTTACGAGTATGGGGCGAAGGCAAGGTGGGAGGAAAGAAACCTCAGAAAAAGTCAGAAGAAAGACGATAAGATCCCCAAAGAAAGTTTGAGTTTTTCTTTCCTGACACCACCACCATTCTGGGTCCTGACTCCCAGACGGTGCCTTCATGATCCACTACCTCTCCTCAAATTGAATCTGCTCTGCTCCTTCCCTCAGTTGATAATAAGCAGGCGGGCGCCGGTTGCCTCCGCTTTTTTCAAATTACAGAGATATAAATGTACACATTTACATCTGGGACCTGCGCTGGAATCGCACACGAAAGGCGTTTCACGGAACACTTGATCATATCTGTGGAGAATCACTTCACCCACTGTCTTCCATAAAGATCCGCCCGGAATGAAGTGTAAATCCACATCTCCTTTAGCGTTCAGCATCTCAGCGGGCCTCTCACATCGTAATGAGTATCACAGGGACTGTTTTTACAGAAAAAGCGCCCTGACACAAATCTATGCTCACCATCAAACCCGAGCCCGAGAGTGGTGATCTATGAAAAATTGATCTAAACGCCAGAATCCTCGGGTCCCACTGATTCTCTCTGATAAATAGAAGAAGAAAAAAAAAAGACACAAATCAAAGTTCATAGTCAAAACGCTGAATTTATTCTTTTGATTCTTTGCTTGCTCTAAAAACAGTAATGTGGCAGAAGTTTGTTCTTCTAACTGAATCCTCTTGAACATAGCAGTGTGTGTGTGTGTGTCCTCTCTCCCCCACCCCCCCCCCCCCCCCACACACACACACAAGTAGTAAACACATTTCTCTCTCTCTTTACTTAATTGGCCCTATTTACTTTGTTTCTAACAGGAGACGGTTCAAACTCAGTTCACAAGGATCCCAGAGAGTTCAGGTAGTAAAACTGGATCCTGTAAACTAGGGCGTGTTACTTTCTTTAACTCTGAGGCGAAGCTGGTGTTTCTGCTACAGTAGGAAAAAACCAAGACAAACCACAAACTGTATTTGGACACTCCACACGCTCGTCTCTACACACTGCGGTTGTATCTTGTTGTGCTGTACAGTGCCGCTGTGTGTGATCACGTGGAACCTCCGACTGGAGCGCCGGCCGTGTTGTGGGTGTGGGTGTGTGTGTGTGTGTGTGTGTGTGTGTGTGTGTGTGTGTGTGCTGTCATCTCTGATGTGCACGGAACATTGAGGAGTCACAGATCACTACCCCTCGGGGAGATGGAGTTTGTGTGCGAGCGCTGGGAGTGTGTGTGTGTGTGTGTGTGTGTGTGTGTGTGTGTGTGTGTGTGTGTGTGTGTGTGTGTGTGTGTGTGTGTGTGTGTGTGTGTGTGTGTGTGTGTGTGTGTGTGTGTGTGTGTGTGTGGTTGAGCTGGTTATTTAACTTCTCACCCACTTCTTTCATTCTGGCTGTCAACGGCCTCGCTTGGCACCACCCGACTTTTCTGCACAGCAGCTGCACATAAGTATAGTTTAAATGAGATCAAATTCAAATTGAACTGGTATTTCTTGTGAATTATGTCCATCATGAAAAAACTCTTACATATATAGTTACTTTTATTTCAATATATATGTATATGTCCACTGAATACAGCCTGCATGCTTTATCTTGTGAAGCCGTTTCAGCACCACGGACAGCATCCAACCCATATACAGTATATTCAGTGGAGGCAATGTCTTCAGCACCATGGACAGCACCCTGGCTTTGAATTGCTATATGTTCCATCACTTATGTTGTTTCAGGTCATTTGTGAACTTGTTTGATGCTGTGATGCAACATGAAAACAGGCTGAGACATCATGATTGACAGATGACACCGACTCCTGATTGGTCTGGCAGCGTAGGGGCGGGGACTTGGACACTCCAGCTCCACCCCCCCCATGCAGATTTCGCATCTATTTGACAAACATTTGAATTAAAACTGTGAATATGAGATTTAACTTGTTAATTTCACATCATGATGATAAAAAAACTGAAAATATGCCCTCTCTTGCTTTGTAGCTTTAATTAGTGATCAACTTAAGTATTTAGCAAATCTATTTCGACCTGTTTTTGAATTATGTTTGGTTCTATTTTAAAGTGAGCATATGACAAGCTGTCACTTTCTGTCAGTTAAACTCATTCAGTCGAATGCAGCAGCATCCGGGGGAGTGATATTTTTTTTCTTTTTTGGTATTTCGTGTTTAATTGTCATTTAGGTTCCAGTCAGTCTCCATGACATGTGTCACCGTGCGTTACAACCTGACTGCTGACTGCCTGTCAGGGAAGTTACAGCCAACTGAGGCACAGGTTAAAATGAAGTGTTAAGTTTCAGCACATTGTTGCAGCCCTGCCTGCGTAGGTGTGTGTTTCTCTCTCCGGGTACCGAAGTATCCGCGGCTTAATTATCTGCTCACGAAAACCAATTAATTGTCAAGTTACCCGAACGTGAGCTCGTCTGCAAAGAGCAAAAAATGGCTGAATGTTGTTTTTAGCTTTTATCATTAGCAAACGTGGCGAAAAGCATTTAACGTTTAATATCTGAGGCAGTGGGTTGAAAGGAATGTCCCGCCTGTCCTCTGACTGTCCATCGGCATGTCCTGCCCACAAACAGACACGAGGACGTTCACAGTACATCGCTGCCAACGCGAGATATGACTAATCACGATTACACGCGAGGAGACTATTCCAGGCCGAGCGAGGCCTATCGCTGCTTAATCAGGCGGAGAGGGGAAGAGTGAGAGAATCTCCTGTCACCAGATCCACGGGCGGAACCTAACATTTGCATAACTGCGCGTCAGATAAGGAGGGGAACCATTATAGCGGGGCACAGTCATAACCGGAGGGCGCGCAGACAGCAAGGCCTTCACGGGGGCTGGTTCGGGGGGGAGGGGGTGATTCCATTAAAGATGGAGACGAGATGCAGGAGGGGGGGGGGGGGAAGTGTGTCCGACTTTTCATGCAGGAACATTGAAAGTCTGTTTTTTTTTTTTTTATTCACAGTGAATAATGAGACGTTTATGACATCGGTTCTGCCTCGACTGCAGGAAAACACCCGAAGACGACACGGGGGGGGGGGAATGCACACGCTCGATAGTATTGTATTCAATACTCCGCGAGCCTCATAATCATAATCCCCTTAACTCGGCGCTGGTACGTTGGGTTGAGTGTTTTATGCTGAAAAGCCGAATCTTCGCTTAAAAAAAAAATCCCTGAACTGCTTAAATCTGAAAGTTACGCAGTGACTAACTTTCTCTGGTCTCTGTCACAATTATCAAAGCAGGCAGCTTTTCAGTGTGTCACTTTCTTTCTCAGTATGCAGCCACATGATTCTGTCTGCACAATGGCAGACAGGCAGCTACCTCCGAGCACACACACACACACACACACACACACAAACACACTCTCGTCCCTTTCATCTTGACTTGTTGTTTCAGAGGGACCAAAACTAATAGATGAATGTGGCCCGGGCTTATCAATCAGGCCGGGGGAGCAGGATAATCAATGAGTAGCCAAACATTTAGAGCAATCGGACACACGTGGAATCGAAGCTGTGTGGGTTTCCCTTCCATGTCCCCGGGAGACGGCTTCACGTTGACCCACATTTCATTTAAACAGGGGTTTTACACACTCGGCCTATCACCCTCGACCTGATCAGGTTGCATTCCTAACAGGGGAGGGAGTTGCAGGGTTAGTCCACAGACACATGGCCCACGATAACGATGAGGTCAGCGATTCTGTGATAGTCGAATATATTGCAATCCTATGAATGCACCTTTTTTTTAACTGTAAATGCCTCCATTACACTTTAACTACTGATTAACTACAGGCGGCTGTGGCTGAGGTGTAGAGTGGTCGTCCTCCAACCAGAAGCTCAGCAGTTCAATCCTCGGGCTTCCCCATCTGCATGCCGAAGTGTCCTTGGGCAAGATGCTGAGCCCCTAGAAGACCCCTCATAGATGTTGAATGTGGTATCCTTCAACTGCAAAAATAAATTCCAAACAATGAATATATAAAACCAATAACCAAGCGTATCGATAGTAGTATCTCAGGAGTCAAGCCGTATCCCGTTTTCTCAAACCCTGAATTCTTAACACCGCTCCTCTCTGTCTCTCCTTCCGTTTTTTTCTTTCCCTCAACGTTCATCCCTGGCGAGCGCACACAACACAACATGTGGCATTTAAGATTCATCCACACAAAGGCGGAGAGCGAACAATGATTAATGAGACAAAACTTCCGCGTGTTTTGTCGACAACACAAAGCAGGGCGGATGAAAGGGCCGAGGCGAACATCTGGAAGAGAGTCTGACGAGGGCCTTTCAAGTGGGACGGGGGGGATGAGAAGCTCCTCTGCCTTCTTGCGGGCGTATTAACAAACGCTTTTGGTTTGAAAAAAAACAAAATGCATCACCGGAGAGAAGCCCATTTTTTATTAAGCGGGGTGGGGGGGGGGGGGGGTTCCACCATCGAACAATCAAAGAGAATCTGTGAGCGGCGCGCTGGAGCAACCTAAGCCTATATTTAGAGAAGAGGGAAGGATCCACAGGCGCAGGCGGTAATCAGATCATTATGAAAGCAAATTAAAATAGACAGATACAGGGTGCTTAGCTGGAGGCCATGTTTTATTTCTGCCCCCCCTATTCCCCACCATCTGTATTTTTTGTATATTTTTATTTTTTACTCTCTCACTCTCATGTGTCCTGCTGCACCTCCAGCGACAGTCCGTGGGATCGATACCGCGCCACGTTTCCGCCGCACATCTTCACCTCAGCTGATTAATGGATCCGTGTCATTTCTTTTCTTCATTTTGTTTTCAATGCATGAGCCAAGAGGAAGCTGCCTTTCTATGACATGAGACTTTCCTTGCTGGATGGCCCTCGGCTTTTTATTTGCTCCACGGTCTGTCAAGGTCACGGGGGTCAACGCTCACACCTGGTCGCCCCTCGGGCTAACCGCGGAAAGAGACGTGCGGCTCGGGAAGCTCATATCGGAGCAGACCCGGGGCCAGCTCTTCACAAGGTGTCCATCATCACGGCTCTTTTCTCCTTTCATGACAACCTCTCCTGTTACTGTCCAGAATCATTCATGAAGTCTCTTTGAAGTCTGTTCCCTTCCTCCAGACCTCCTCCGCTGTCGGGCCTCCAACTGAATCCCACAGGTTGGTGTCTCCTCCTTCCTGTGTCCTTTACCGAGGTGAGAAAAGAAATAAATCTGAAGCTGCTTCTTGGTACTATCCAGACCAAAGCTTTAAAATAAGAATCTTAAGGCTCAAATTGTTGTCACTAAACGGTGAAACGAGCTATTCTGGGCTTTTATTTGAATAAACATCAAACCTTTAATGAGAAAATATGCAACAAAGTAAAGAGTATGTACAAAAACCTCATTAGTTGTCTCTTATATACACTGATTGTAGAAATATTGTGTCGAACCAAGACATGGCTTCTCACGCTGATTGTGAGCCGTCAGCCCTCAAGGCCTGTCGGACCATTCAGAAGAAGTATATATATTTTGCTACAGTATATATATATATAACGTGCTATGCTGTGTTATTTCGGTTTTGATAGAAATAGGAAACATAGAAGAGGAACGTACGTCTGCTGTTGCCACAATTCCACCGGACTCTTTGGTTTCTGAAGATGACCGACCAGAAATTTCTGGCATGTCAGAAATTCATTCCCGTGTCAGAAGACCTGTCTGGAGCCTCTAATTGGTCCTGGCTATTTCCTGTACACTGCTCAACAAATGATGTACGACCAAGCTGACATTCGGTCGCACTCTAAAAGGAGTTGTACATCTCACGTTGTAGCTTCATTGTATTCACATGGTCCAGATTATCAGCTGTATCAGGACTTCTTCAGAACACAGAATCACAAGTAATCACCTCTACACCTCAATCACCTTCAGCATTAAAACCAGAGAAAAGAGCACAGACCAAACCACAAAACCCTAAAAGTAGTTCCAAAATAATTGTTGTGATCATGAAAGGAACAAGTCGCTCACGGGGCAAAGTTATTAAGAAAATGTTTTAAGGGTCATTAACAGGACGGCTGCTTGTTGCATTTTATCCTAATGGCTTTTTATTCAGAGAATTCATCTTGAATTACCCAGTGGATGTGTTTTGGTGCCATTAGGGCTTCTTTAATTAATTAATTACAATCACACTCATCACTTCATGAATAAGTAGTATGAAATAGCAGCATGATTATAATGTTTACCATCTCTCAGGTTTAACTGAAGTTTACGTGTTCGTCAAACAAGAAAAAAGCAAAATTCAGAATAATTAATTTGACCTTAAGTGTAAGTACTACAAAATTTTAAAACTCATCAATTTCTTATCTTCATGAAATTTCCTTCATAACCTTTCTGCATTTTGAGTTTATTTTCATGTTAATAATCATATTGCAGTAGTATGGTGGTGTTATGGATGCGGACATAGCTTTAGTTTTGGATATGTGAAAAGCAATGGAACCAATCTGCCTCCTCCAACTGGCTCAAAGACAAGTTAACTTGAATGTGCCTTTGAGCAAGGCTTTCAGATTCTCACCTCTGCAACCATGCAGCTCAGCGGCTAACATGAGAGGATTGTGTTTACACAGCCGAGTGTGAACTCCTCCAGTTGTAGAGCAGTTTATTGAAGGACACAACACACGGACACTCTGTAAAGCAAGATAACAGGAACATATAAACAGAACCATGTCATTCGGGGCCCCTCTTCACTCCACCCCCCCCTCCTCCACATCTCACACATTCAACACACAGGCCGCGCATCATAAAGGTTTACTCTATTTACCGTTTCCTATGTTGACATTTGAGAGTTGACCTTTGAAATCAAATGGTGGCGTAGGCAGGGACCGGGGACGGCATTAATGAGGGAATTTGGCTCACAGTGTCGATTTAAAAGTCCATTAACTTCGCCGAGCTCTCTGCATACCAACTCCGCTCGGTGTTTCTCCCCAGTCTACCGCGGCTAATTGCCAGTCTGGGTAGGGACGGCTATAAAAGATTCCCGTTTAGCCATGCACGGAGGTTCCTAGGTGCACCTCGTGGTGTGTGTGAGACAATATAAGCCTTTCTACAAATAAATAAGATAAAGGGGGGAGGGGGGGGGGGGGGTCTACAGAGAGAACCGATTCCGCACGCTGAGCAGAATAGTTAGTAGCAGATGCTATCGAGAAGTAAAATCCTGATCCCCTCTGTGCAATCTCCATGTTTTGTCTCTAGAAATCACAACAAATCATCGGAGGAGGGAGGAAGGAGGCGACAGAGAGAATTAAATCCACAAACTGAATGAAATGATGGAGGCGATAAAGAACTTTCTTCTTCTTTTTTTTGGACGTTTGCTAAAGTTAAGATCGTTTACTTGGAACTTTTTGGCTTAAAGGAGAAATATTGATAACAAAGCCCCCCCCCCCTTCTCTGGGTCTGGAGAAATCCTCTGTTCTTTCTCTGCAACGTCAAAAGGTTTGTGTAAATTGATAAATGCAGAATCGAGCTGATGTTTACGTTTTGAAATCAATCAAATCTTAATTATTTAAAGTTGATCAAATGGATGAAGTGTTCACTTTGGTCTAGTTACGCTACTGTGATGCAAATGCAGCCTCTGAAGGACGAGGCCCTTGAATTAAACTCATTAAAATTATATTTGTAATCCGTAAATCATAATATACATGATTTGAAATTTGATTCAGCTTCAGTCCTATAGAGGGAGGGCGCTGTCCAAGGTGCTGAAGACATCGGCTCAGCAGCCCTCACTTGCATGTTCGGGGCGTTTGCTGTCCGTGGTGCTGAAAAGGCCTTGGCCTGCTTCCACGTGTGTTCCGCTCGAGAATGTTCACGTTGTTGTGTGTGTGTCTGCTCGTGCACGTGAATTACCAGCTTCCTCGAGTGCTCGCTGTTTATTTGTGTTCGCCGGTTTGTTTACGCTCGTCTTCCCAGATCCCCCCCCCCCCCCCGACCCCCGCATTCGCCGGCGCCCCGAGGGCTCCCCTTCGTTTCGCCTCCACCGAGGGGGAAGCCGTGTGTAAAGCTGCAGCTCGCCCAGTTCCCACAACAACAAAAAACACACACACACAACACAACACAGAGAACAAACACCGGGTCCCCACTGCCACACACACACACACACATATTGCTATTAGATGTCAAGCTGTACCGCAAATCGGGAAGCGCCTGCAAACGCTCTTCAATGAAGGTGTCACACATGTTGTTTCTGGGAATCCACTATTGTCGGAGAGGAGCCTTTAACTCTGATTTGTTTTTCTTGCCTGAGCTGAATTTCCTGAGGGAGACTACAGTGTCATTGTGCAGTGAAAGACCTGAATAATGAACACCTGCAGAAGTTTAGAAGAATACAGAATGGGTTTCTCATTTTTTTTAGAATGGAAACCATTTTTCCTGGAAGCCTGCAGGTTACCTTTATCCTTCATTTCCTGTCACTCTTCTGGGGTATCTATTTTCCATCAGCGGCAGATGTTAGTGAATCCACGCGGGTGCCTGAATGGCAGACGCCGCTCACATTATTTGCCACAAAAACAAGCAAATTTAATCAACCGCTTCCAAACATCTCCGCAGTACCCTGTGCGTGTTTAGGAACTGATAGGATTCAATGTTGAGGGATAATGGAGACCACCAGGGGACTTTAGCGATGGAGAGGATGTGGGGCATAAAGCAAACAGACACACAAAAGCAGGACCGAGCCGATCATGACAGGCGCCTCGATGACGACTGAGGATGTCGCTCTGTCTGTGACTGTGAGCCGAGTCAGTAGCAGTCAAATGGCTGATTTCTGGTCTTTCTTATTCAAATACGGTTTGGTTTTACCACGGTAAAGCCTCTTCCTCCAATTCTCTCAATGTAGAACACTGACATTGACAAGAGGGAGAAGTGATTCGGCTGTTGGAAGGAGTTCCTCGTTTTGATAGTGGTGTTTCTTCCTTCCGAGCCCATCTGCCGTCACGAGCATACGTTTCAATTCAGATGAATAAACGTTCTGAACCAAAGTGAGTTGTGAATTAACATCTCTGTCAACGTCCTGCTCGGTGGAAGATACAGTGCGCACGCTTCGAAGTATGGGAGCGGCTTCAGTGTGCTAGTTTGAAATGGAATGATCTGGTGCTGCACCTGGTGGTGTGTGTCCATTCAGCCGCTGTGGGACTCTCATGTAAAGGTTTCAAAAGACGGGTACTGGTGCACCAGGAGAAGCTTCTGCAGGGGTACGTGGAAAGATTATAAAGTAGATTAACTCATTCTAAAAACTAAAACCCATCAAACTCTACCATATGAAATACAAATCCAACTAAAATATCAAATTGGTGATAATGTTGAGGTAAATTAGGCACAACAATAAAACACGTAGCGCTGATTGTTGTATTTCTGGTAGGAACGCTTGGTAAGAGTTTGTCTGCAGAGGATTAAAAGCGAATGAAATAGCTGATAAAAACATAAAAAGGCAGTAAAACGTATTTTACATGATTAAAACAGTTCAAGGGAATGAAATATTAAAAACAATAAAACATTCAAATACAAAAACCAGGATCAAAGGCTGTTTTAAACTGATGTGTTTTAAGAAGTGGTTTAAACTACGTCAAGCTTCAGATCCACTGGCAGAGAGTGATAGAGCTGAGGGGCCTTGACAGTAAGAGCCCGGTCACCTTTAGTCTAGAGTCGTTGGCTCATCCAGCAGAGCTCCTGCTGATGTGAGGCTACGTGAGCCACAAGATGAAACAAGTTGAGAAACACCAAACTGAAACTGCTAGACGGCACATTATCAAATGTTGAAAAATTCTCCTTTAAGTGGGTGAACGTGGGCGGTTCACAGCAGCAGGGGGGGGGGGGTAACATCACATTCTTTAATTTGGACATCAAGCTGTCTCCACTGTCGGAATCCAAGGGTGGAGGGATGGGTGGATAGGGTGGGTGGGGGGGCTCAGACGTAAATGGAGAAACGTTTGGGAATAAATGTCAGCTTCAGCGATCGGGGTGGGGGGGGAGACGGGGAGAAAGAGACTGAGTAATGGGGGGGAACCTGCCGATAACTGATAGAGACACGCTGAGGCCTCAGCTGTCATCAAGAGCCATTTAAACCTCACACATCCATTAATTCCAATTGCTGTGATAACCCAATCCTACCCCCCCCCCCTGCCTTATATCTTCTCCCCTCGCGTCTCCCCACTTTCTCCTCGACTGACTGATGGGACACAACATGCGCTGAAGCCACCAGGGCCCCGGATAACCAGGTTTTCATATCAAGTTGCTCCATTACCGAGGCGCGGAGAGGTGTCAGGATCGCGGGGCACTCGTGTCGGAGTTTGTCACCGTCTCCGATTCGCGGCACGGGGGGGGATTAGAGGGTGGGATGAGGAGGAGAGGGGTACTTCAGATGGATGCTTTAAAGAGGAAAACAAAAGGCACTCGGGTGGTGCTGAGACAACATTGTGGGGCTCAAGAGATGATCCTGGAGCGGGGGGAAAGGAAATTCAGAGGTGTTCTTAGAAAGTC
Source organism: Pleuronectes platessa (assembly GCF_947347685.1). NCBI lineage: Eukaryota > Metazoa > Chordata > Actinopteri > Pleuronectiformes > Pleuronectidae > Pleuronectes > Pleuronectes platessa. Next base: position 4,813,997 of record NC_070648.1, on the reverse strand, counting down.
TTCTTTGAGTCTCAGGTGAAGAGACACAGTGTTGCTGGAGCTCCTTCAGAGAGGCGGGGGGTGTGGGTGGGTTGGCGGGTGGGAGGGAGGCAAGATGGAGTACAGGATAAATGTGATATTCAGTCGTAAAATGAAAAATCTGTGGCTTGAATTATTTATTCATGGATTCCAGGGAGGAACAGAAAGGGACGCACGGTGAAGAGAGTGAGAGGACTGAAAGGGAAGAGTGGAGGAAGGGGGGGGGGGGGGGGGTTCTGTTGAAAAACCGACTCCATTTGTCATCCGTTGAGATGGAAGTGATTTAACTCGGAAGTGAACGCCCGCTGACCTTTGTTTTCCACGTCCCGCACGCCGCCGCCGCTGCCGAGGTCGTCCATCACGTCCCGGAGCTAAAAATGGAGACGTTCAAACGCAGCTTGTTCACACTCACACACGTTTAGAGTAAAGAACCAGTGAGAGGCCTCACCATCCATCCAGAGCTGCAGGGCGACGGGCGCCATTCGAAGAAAAAAAAAAAAGGCGTCTAGAATTTCAAGAGTCAGCAACTTTTCTCCCCCCCCCCCCTCGTTGGCTTTGATGATCACAGGAAGAAGTGCAGATCATCCAGAGATGCATTGTGGATGTAATGGCTGCTTTGTTCCTTGAGAAGGGTGCATTTAAAGGGGGGGGGGGGATTAGCCGCACGCAGACAGGATCGCCCGCCTCCAGCCCCTTTGATGCCTAATGATGGGCGGGCGCTGGGATTGATCTGGCACTGTGTGGGATCAGATGAAAGGGGAGATTCAGACCGGGGGGGATCTGCTGCTTCCCTCCAGGGGTCTCTCCTCTCTCCTCCACCCAATCCATCCACGTCTCCGCTTTGGATCCCACCTTCCACTTCTGATGTATAAATGGTGCAGCGGTGTTTATCCCCCCCCCCCCCCCCCACCCCCATCCGTCATCCGCCGGCCGGGACGTCCAGCGACACGATCTCTCTCTACCTCCTGATCAGCTTCAAACTCATTCACAGCTTTCATTTCCTCACCTTCTGTGGACGTGGTCTCTTGTTCAATGTCCCGATTCCGTCCTTCGGTACCTTTCGCCTTGCTCCTCTCCTTCGTCTCCCTCGTCTCCCTCGTCTTCGTCTGCTCCTCCAGGCCTCATTTGAATAAGATATCCCCGGTAGCTCCCGATTCAATTAACCGTTCAGGTCATGTTCGAGCTCTCGCCTCCCCATGCCTACTCGAGCTCCTCTGCCTCTCCGCTGTTCTCTTGATCATCCCCTCTCTGCGGGGAATTATATGCTCCTAATCCATCAATTAAGGATATCAGTGCATCGCTTCTCTGCCCCATTAGGAGCTGTGTCATCGTATGACTAAGCATATAACCCCTCTGCTCGCCTCAGCCCTAATGAATATCACATCCGATCTGCTCGTCCTGATAAACCCCCAGCGAGTTGCTTCCTCCGCTCACAGGAGGTTATTTTGGAGTTGAGCTGAAGTCGGAACAAAGTGTTTTTCATTAAAATGTATTTACATCCTCTCTCCTGTTCCAGTTTTCAAACTCTTCAAACGTCGAGCTCGACATCAAGATCCAGGAGAACTGAGGCGAAGAGCAAAAGAAAATCACCCAGAACATGATTTTGAGATTAACTACAAACCCGAAAAACTTGAACGGCCGTCAGAAAGCACGAACCTCCGAGGCCCAACAATCCTTTTTACTTCAATCGAGCTGCCAACCAAATTGCACAAACTCAAAGAAATCAGACCCCGTTGATTCTCTTTCTTTATAAATCAACGAAAAATGTTGAATAGGAACTGACGGAGGCGTATTGGAGTCAGGTTGTTGGTCTCGCTTTCAGAAAAGACTCAGTTTCTCACACAGTTCTTTCTAAGTCCTACAATAAAGTGGTGCTGATGAGCCAAAAGATTAAATATGAACTATTTGTGAGACATATTCTAAGGCATAACACCATATTCTTCATTTTGAGGCAGGGACAGTCTGATCCTTTGATATAGCCCCTAAGAATATGACTTCATTCTTGTGAAATCTGTATCAAAACGTATTGTATGCGTCCTTCCACCAAGGATTGTGTAGTTTTTGCGTAATCCTGCAAACTAACAAACACAGGCGAGGTAACAAAATTGTTTTTCTAACCCTCTCACTCATAACGGTTTAACATTTGATAATTTTCTGATGTGTAAGTGCTGTTCATTTGTCGAAAACAGATGAGCTGCGGCAATTACCGATGCAGATGTCTGCTGCGTGTCCCTGATGATCTCAGGATCACACAGTTGAAAATAATGAGGTCTTGTTTACCAGCGATTACGGGCGATGGGCTTTGATTCCTGCAAAAGTTTGGCCCCCGTCTCCGAGTGTAGGCCGCCTCACAGCCAAAAGGTGGAATATACAGTCGATGGATTCGTTCAACATCGCACAAAATAACCTCAGCATCACTCTCGGGCCGAGGAGGAAAGATGGAGAGACGTGGGATTCGTTTAAATGAACAATGAGCTGTTTGTTGCGCCCGCCGAGTTAGATTTTTCCTTTTTCTTCTATTTTGATTGAATTTTGTGCAATCCTCTATTAGTGTGTCACCGCACGGATCTTGCAAAACAAATCACCCGTCTCAGCCGGCTGCCGTCAAAAAAAATTACAAAACAAAAAAAATCCTAAATACATAAACTCGCCCGGGGGAACGAGGGATAAAGGATTCCGCTCACTCCCGAGGAGCAGGCGTCGATATTTCACAGCCGAAGCCCCGGCCCTCAGGTGAGCACACCGTGTGCTGTTTGGGGAAAAGAAAGAAATACAACGTCCTACACTGATTGTATGAGGCCATTTCTTTTGAAGTGGGGCCTCCTCCATTTTAAATCTTTAAGCAGCGCCTGTTGGAGTTCTTCTGAGCAGGGACACTTTCCCCCCCAGCTTCTCGGAGAGCAGCGCTCGGCTTCCTGGCGTCAGCAGAATTAAAGCAACTTAATTCATGGCTGTTTTTTATTTATTTTTTATTTATTTATTCAGAGCGAGTGAGCAAGCGGGACTGTTGTAATGAAATAAATAATTCATACAGTTGAAGCATATATACCATCCACAGGGACAGATAAACTTAATGACACGTAAGCGATGGGTGGTTGTAAGATTCGTGGGGGGGGTGAGGGTGGGTGGGGGGGTCCTGGCAGCCGGGCGTAGCGTTACAGCACCTCTGGGTGAAATCGACAGAATTAGCTAGTAGAAGAAAAAAGAGTAACTCAAAGGGATGAAGGGAAAAGAAAGTGATATATGCTCCTCTAGGGATAATGAACTGTACATTTGTTCCAGATGGAACAGTTGGATTAATGTCGCCTCGCTCCACTCGGGTCTTTACATTCACTTTCTGAAAAGTAAAGTGCAGCTTCTATAAACTGCAAGTGGCACCGAGCATTGAGTCGAGAACCAGGCTGTGCTAGAAGCTTCCAGGACTGATCGGTGATCTGCTGCAGCCCGGAAAAGGAATAAAAATGACTTTGAAAGTTTGTAAGCTCGGTCGCTAGCAGAACAGAAAAAGTCCCTTTAACCCAAAGTGAATCATGACTCGACAGATTCAAGCAGATTCACTTCAGCCCCCAAAGTGAAACAACTGTTGACTTGTCACAGTTATTTCAATAAAACTTACTAATAAGGTTCCACCAGCTGATGAAATGATGTATCCCAATAAGGGAACTTATTAAACTTCCATGTGAAATCAGGTATTCAATCCATTTTGTTTAACGTGACCTTAAACATTGCACTCATCTAATTGAGTGATTCCAATAAAGTTAACACATAAATATAAACAGAGAACACACAATTTTAATTTAATCAACTCAAGTTATCAAATTGATTCCTGCTAACTCATAATAATAGAGAACACTTCATTAAATGTTGACCCTTTACATTGAACTGACCTCATTGAAATACACAGTCAATATTTTTGTATGGAGGCTAAGGTCAACATATAAAATGGGTTTTTGAATTTACGCCAATTATTTAATGCACCTACACTATTTTATCTACCTGCAGCAATGCTCTTACACACACACACACACACACACACACACACACAGACACACACCTCCCTGGATGTGGCAGCCAATCTGTACTCTGGAAGTGACTGAATGCTAACTAGCACTCGGGTTGTGACTAACTCCATCCTCCACTCTGCTCCTGTCCCTGCACACAGCCGAGCTGAATAAAGATCTGCTGACAATGTGCCAGCTCCCCCTCGGAGACCGAAACCCAAGAACCGGGGGACTCTCCTGTCTCCTCTCCTCTCCTCTCCACCCTCGCTCCCTCGCTTTCTTTTCATTCCTCCTCTCAACCAGCTGCTTTCTCCTCTGCCGTCCGTCTGCTAGGCATTGTCCTTCCATCCCATTATTTCATCCCATCTTCCCCCCCCTCCTCAATGCACACGCCTTGCAGTGATTTGTGCTGATAAGGGCGGGGGGGGGGGCTGGCTATGTTGCGAGGAGAGTTGAGGAGTTGAGCTGAGGAACATTTAGTGCTGATAAAGAAGAAGCGAAGTTGAGTGAAGTGAAGTATCTGGGAAAAGGAGTAGCAGGCAGGTGAGAGGGGAGTGTGTGTGTGTGTGTGCGTGTGTGCCTGTGTGTGTGTGTGTGTGTGTGTGTGTGTGTGTGTGTGTGTGTGCGTGTGTGCCTGTGTGTGTGTGTGCATGTGTGTGTTTTCCCTCCCTCAGCAGAGGTAACAGGCTGAGTTGCCAGAGCCATAGAGAGTGTAGTCTTTAGAGGCTCTTTTTGAAGTTGAGCCTGAGGATTATCATGGTTGCTTCCTCAGCAGTGGCAAACCTGTGTCTGATTCCTGAGACGGCTGGGAGAGGGGAGGAGGAGGAGGAAGAGGAAGAGGAGGTGGAGGAGGAGGCCGGGCGCCAAGAGGAGAGGAGGGAGAAGGAGTTAAGTTAAATCCCTTGGGAGACGGCAAACCCATGCAGCTACAGAGCGTCCGGTGCATGACGACAAACAGCGAAGGGGGAAAGATGGAGAGAAGGGGGGGGGGGGGGGTGCGTGCGTGTGTGAGTCGAGCTGACGATGGCTCACGAGGTTCCTGCACGGAGAAGATTCATGAGTCACTCATTAGTCACCGGCTCGTTCATTATTTAACAGTTCCCAGCGACTCCAGGTGAGCGAGTTCCCATCCAGGCTCCTCTACACGTGTCACGACCTTTAACAACGGCTAGACTAGACCAAGATTAATAAACAACACCAAACTGATTCGGACTCTTTTAGACCGTATTCACATCTGGTGCTAAGATGTGAGAAAGAACCCAATACACTGAGTTTGAATCTTTGAGTTTCTTTTTATCACTTTGATTAAATTGTGAGATTGTTTATTTTTTTTCCATATTAACCAATTTCACAGGGGATTTGGATGTGGCCCTTGGATCAATAGGCCTTGCCAGAGATATTCGCTAGTTGAATTTATACATTTTGACCATGGGAGAGGAAGATCATCCAACATCTTCAACTGCTTTGTCTTTGCTTGCAAAAAAAATGGTTGACATCCATGCATGGCATCTCTTCCACTGACCTGGGCGGCTCAATGATTGATTCAAAGTCCACCGGCTACAAGTTACTTATTTATCTAAATAGACGTAAAGAGAGAACATATAAACACCAGTAAATGCAAAGGTCAAGTTTTTCGTGAGGCTTTCCAAGTGTTAAGGAAAGAGAGTTAAAAAACTTTCTTTTCCATCCATCAGCACCGGAGCCCTGGCCCAGGTGGAGAACCGAGGGGCTGAAGGGGGTGAGACAAAACAAACAGAGTGTCTGTCTGATAGAGAGACCGAGGGGAAGGGCAAGAGGAGGAATCGGGTGGCACGAGATTGAAATCATCCATACGCTGCTCGGGCCCCGGCGTCCACGGGCTCAACACCTAAACAAAGCATAATGGGCTGGAGGAGGCCATGTGTGACAGCGTGTAGAGGAGCCACAGGGAAAGGGGGGGGGGGGGGGGGCAATGGAGGGAAGATGGTGGATGGAGAGCAGAGCTATGAGTCAGGAGGAGGCGAGGAGCGCATCTGAAATCTAAAAGGAAAGAGAAACCGAGGAGATGAGACCAGTGACTTTCTGAATATTGTTCCAGATAACATCAGCTGGCGTTATCAGTAGACGTCTGTTCATATCTGTCCTGTCGCCTTCATTTATGTTCCTCGCCACAACATGGCCGCAGAGCTAATGAATTCGGAGTGAGAGGTCGAGTGAGGTGAAGAGAGCAGCTCATCACCCTCTGGAGCAGCTCCTCCGGCCGCAGTCAGCTCCACCGATCGACCCCTCGGCACGTGTTGGACCGTTCCGACTGTTGGTTTGACCCGGCGGCAGAATGTGTCCGGGGTCGGGGGGGGGGGGGGGCATTTTGGATCGACTGCCCATGTGGAGCAGGAGAAGAGCCGGCGTTTGCCAGCAGAGGGGGGTAAAGATACACTGAAGAAGCGTCAGCTGCCTCACTCCAGACTCAGAAGAAGTATTTCTGGGGGGGGGTTTGGGGGGGGGGGGGGGGGAATTAAGTGAAAGATAAACACGTGCCCTTTGTGTTCTTCGAGCTTTTTGCACTTGTGACTTCTAAGGTTGCGTTTAGTGGTGTTTATGGAGAACTCTCTTGTTGTGCTCGGCGTCCGCCCGCTTCCTCTCGACTTTGAGCTGCAACAAGAGGGTTTATTAGTCATTAAGCTGGCGAGCTATCAAGGGGGGGGGAGTGTTCTCTGCTACTTAAAGCTTTTTCAGGGAGAGACGAGGTGGAGCCGGGATAATCCAGTCAACAACACGCCTCATGCAGGGGGGGCCACGCCGAACCCTCATGCTGACTTTCCCCTCAGTAGTGCCTCTGAGTGTGTGTGTGTGTGTGTTTGTGTGCAGAGAAGGGGGGGGGGGGGGTTGTGTGTTTGCAGAGCAACTGGAGTGCATAACAGCGACAACACACCAGACAGCTCCCAGCAAAGCAGCAGTGACACACAGGATTATGTGCCGCTCGCACTCCGGCTGCATCCATGAACACGTGGAACCAGGGAGGACACTTCAGCAGCTGCCACGTTCACACCAGTTTACTCAGGAAAATATGTCAATTCTCAATGTTTGGAAGCAGGATTATGGTGTTTTATTGTCAAATGGTGCATCCGGCAGATATCACACGTGCACGCCTGCGCTCTCTCAGTGCTGGTACCGGCTGATGGAGAGCAGTGGGAAGTGAACCTGAGTGCAGAGCAAGGATTGTCAAAGCTCTTCATGTCAAGGACTATAATTTACGTTATTCAGGTGTTTTTTTTCTGACTCTCTTTTTGTTTTGAAAAACCACAAGAGAGACTGAGTTATTATCATGATGGGAAAAAAGGGTTGTTTCCATAACAACCTGAGGCCACTATGTGCTCACTGTACTTCTGGTCAGACCCATGAGCCAGTTTCCATACTGGTCCTTAATGATCACAGTCAGAACTATATATAGACCATGTCTCAATACGCTCAATAAATCTCTACTCAGCCCGTTTGTCCTCCTCAAAGATGTAAATCTTTCCAAATGGTCGTAAAGAGGGGCAGTGATCTGTTTTTTAAAGAATAACCTGAGAATCGTCTTTATTTAATATTCTGTCACGTTCAATAAAGTAGAAATGTGTTCAGTGGAGCTCATCCCTGCACCAAGGCCCAACAGTCCCCTTCCAGTCAATCAGGCTGCACCAAACCTCACACCCCAGACATCAGTCCCATAAATATGCCAGATTTTTCCCGTTAAGATCCATGAATTATCTTTATGGGAAACTGGTAGAGAAGTGAGTAAAAAGAAGATGTCTTGTCTGGATCCAAGCTAAAATATAATGGCTTCTTTTGTGGCCTTAATCTCATTCTGAAAAAGTTTTGTAGTTTTTGCGTCATCCTGATAATATACAAATAAACAACCCATACAAAACAACAAAATAAATCTAATAATTTGAGGAACCTCTCTGCCTGCATAGGATGATTCTTGATATGCAATCCGTCGCTAAAGAGCAAACGACATTCAATCGATTAACAACGATAAACATGAACATAGAATTGACCTTAAAGCAACACTATGTGACTTTTACTCAGCAACAGCGCCCTCTGCAGTTAGGATCTGTGTCCAAAGCTATTAAGTGGTTTTCATGCAGGGAAAGGACAGAATTGTGGATCTTACCCACAATCCCCGGCTTCCTGAACCAGAACAGTTTCCGCTGTAACAAATCCACCAAACTCTTCCTCATTCTTCACATTTTAAACATTTCCGCGCATAATATTTGAATGAAAACTGGTTTTTAATGACTTTAAAGTCTTTTTTAACTGATCTACAGTTGCATTACTCTTGAACCCACTGGACCTGATTCTGACATTTGAAGCTGCGACTCAACACTTCTCATATGAGATCGTACCCACACCACAAAGTTACACAGAGCGAGAACAGAGTAAACCTTCTCCCTATTCTAACGCAGTGACCTGTCAAACTCACTTTAACAAGGCTACTATTCTAAAAGTTTTTCCCTCAGTTCACTCACTCCACATGATCTGGATTGAAAAAGCGTCTCTAAACCTCCAACAAGCCCCTGAAGCAAAGCACAGGGAATAAGGGATCTATTATTTACAGTAAATACAAATATAACACTTTTATTGCAACAAAAACAACAACGCAAACCGCGCTGGTTTAATCTCCTCAGCCTGAACCGGGACACCAACCAGAGATTTAACATGCTCCGTGACACGGCAACCCGCCGACTCATTACGCCCCCGTGAAGAACAAGACGTGTTATTTAGAAAATGACAATTATTCCAGGCAATCACTGTTAATTGCTCCACTTCCCCATTGTTCGTCTGCGGGGCCGAGACCATAAGTCACAAAGGAAAAACTCACTGAGATGCGTTTCTATTTTTGAATCCTGGTGGAGCTGACAGCCCGCACAGACACACACACACACACACACACACACACACACACACACACACACACACACCGACTCACCTGCCTGCTGGAGAAGAAGAAAATTCACCCCTCCATTTTAAGATCCTGCGATAAATTCCCGAGATGTAACACTGTACCTGCTGCACGTTGCATGTGGAAGATATTAGCGGTGAGTTAATTAGCATTAGCATGTAGAACATCTGGATCATGTAGGAGTGTTGTTTTCATTCCTCCCCGTATAGAGCAGAGGGGGGGGGTGCTGGAATGCAGCCGTAGGATATGAGGTAATTAACTTATCTCACAGAGACGAGTTCTGGAGGCTCCTGTTCCACGGAAAAAATTGGCTTAGACATTATCTTTCACTCCCCTGTATGGGCAACTGGAGCAGTTTGAAATAATACCGTTGTAATGGGGCCAATAGACGCCTGTATTACTAAAATAGACGTTCATTAACCCGTCGTAGCTCGGCGAGGATGTATGTGACGGGACTGGACGAAGTGTGGGGGGGGGGGGGGGCTGTCGGGACACTGCTTCAGATACGTGCATCGTTTGTTGTTTAATTAAAACCCTTATTTGCATTTTGTCCCCAAAAATAACACCAGACAACAACGTTTAAGTAAATCCGCTCCCTTCAACCTCACCTCGGTGCTCAAGTGCTGTGGGAGGTTGTAAACAGTGAACCTGGTCCTTGGAGGGAGGGGGGGGGGGCTCACCGGTGGAAGGTTCCAGAGTATGATGAATGTATTGGCCCAGCCGACTCTGTGTTGTGCTCCTGTTCTCTCCAGTCACTCGGAACATTGAGCGCCCGCCGCGGAGTTCCCTGTGACTTTGCTCTCCGGTGGACGTAGGTGTGCGGCCGGCGGCAACTTTTCAGCCACCTTAGGAATTCCCAGCAGAAGGGGCCCCGGTGCAGAGGTGCCCCCCCCCCCCCCCCCTTGGGTCTGAGTCTCCTCTCCTGACTTTGACACCTCTTACAAATAAAAAAAAAAAGGAAAAAATAGCACAGAAAGATTTATTAAGCAACCGAGCCAAAAATATTCCGGTTGTTTTGGCGTGGTGTCCACGGACGCCCACACAGATCTCACAGGTTTGAGACCTGCAGCAGGATTCACTTTCCTCTGGGCGCCCTTGAACTAAACAGGGATCCTGCTTCTGTTCTCTCTCTGTGAGTAGAGTGTCAAGTAAGTAACTGGTAACTAAGTACTTTTACTCAAGTACTGCACTTCAGGGCAGGTTTTATGTACTTGTACTTTACTTTAATTACATTTATGTGGCTATAGTTATCTTGCAGAATGAAATTTAATGTATTAATACTATCTTAAAGAATAAAATGTCAACAGAATATGAAATAGTTAAAAATAACTGCGCTGCAATCAGATATAAAATGCTATTTGAATAAGGAAGCATTGAGATGTGTTGGGATGTACAGAACATCACGTGTCAGAGGGTTCACGGTTCGAATCCCAGCTTGTTCTCCCTGGTGTTTGTGTGAGTCACTCCACCTTCCTCCCACAGCTTTAAGACTTTCAGATTCAATTTAAGTTAATTGGAGACTCTTGATGGTGCATAGGTGTGAATCTGACCTCTCCAGCATGTACCCGGCCTAGTTTAGTGCCGTTCTTGTGCAAAGAACATGTGTTATTGGTATCGATCTGCTCTTCTAACTCTAGTATGAACAATCTCAGTTTTGTACGTGTACCTAACTACACAATCCACACACCGTCCTTCCTCCACCAAATACCTCCGATCCGTTTTCATTGGACTCGGAGCCTCCCCTCGCCGATCTGTCACACTTACCAGCCAGCGCAGTTACACAACTAGTGTTTTAAAAGAGTGAATTATCACAACAGGCGCGCGTAAAGCTGCAGCGGGGGCATCCAGCTGCCTTTTTTGTGCGATGTTTTGTTGTCCCAATTCTCTCATTTGTGTCTCTTTCCCGTGATGGAGTCTCGGCGCCGAAGTGCCCCGAGGCAAAGATAAGATTGAGGCCGGCCCAAGATGGAGGAGCCTCATTCCCCTTCATTGTAATTAACTGTCACGCTCTCCCTTTCTCCCCCTCGCTCTTTAGAAAGTATTACGGCTTCTCCCGCCAGGTGTTCCTGCTGTGCACCTGAGGTAACCCGAGTCTTTTGTGTCATATTTCCCGGCGAATAAAAAGGTAAGATGAGGTTTTTGGAGCTGCAGCTGTGCGGCGTGCGTGCGTGTGTGTGTGTGTCTACCTGCGGCACAACCTGACATCTCTGATCAGACTCTGTTGTTTTTAATGGACCTGATGCATCGGCGGCCTCACGGTGTTTGGCAGCTCGTCTCACCTTGCAGACAGCCAGTGTAGGGGGAAGGGGGGGGGGGGGGGGGGGGGATGACTGGCTCCCATGCTGCTTTGCAATCTGAGCAGGATTTCCATCCGACCGCACGCGTTAACCCCGGATTACTCCACGTCTTCTCGGTCATGTTCGGCTTTTTTCGAGACACGCCGCAGAGCCACGGTTGCCTTTACTTTTAAAAAAGAGAAGTGAGGTAGAATAATTCCATATGGTTGCAGCAGAGTGAGAACACGAGCTTCAATCAGGACAAGAAAGAATCATTGCACGGGTTCATTGTAACATTTTAGTTTTTTTTTTATTATTTTAAAGGATCAGTGTGTTCAGTGTGTATGTGCACAGAGACGTTGTGTGTTTCTCTGTAATCTGGCAGAGCCGTGGATGATATTTATCGGCCGGAAGCCACAGCAACAGTCGGTTGTCGTTTTGTTTTCCGCGGTTTATTAAAAAATAAAAACAGTAGATCTGCCAATTCATTCCTAATGCTGAGTTTCACTGTACCTGCCAAGGACAGAGCTGCGTCCCACAGTAAAATGATCTTGAATTTGTGCCCTTGCAAATAAATATTGTGTGTTTACTCCGAAAAGAGACTGTGTTTGCTTGTTTTAAAAAAATGTTTTATTGAAACTGAGTAAACTCAGAATAACTGAATAACTCCATTGGCGGCAGTTCTTTCAAGTCCAACGAGAGACTCACTACGAGTTGTGAGCCACGATGGAGAGAAGTGGAGGAGTAATAGATAATATTTGGAAATCAGCCCACATGTGACACACAAGTTGTACACAATTACAATTCAGAGCAAAAAGATAAGAATGAGGGGAAACTTAAAAATCTTAGATAAAAATGTATCCACACTTAAATGACAATCTTTGCTCATAAACTAAGTATATATTATATTTAATGTAATCATGAGTCATTTGTTTAGTTCATATCGTGACATTTTTGTTAGATATAGTTCATTGTACTCTGGGGATAAGGCCGACTCGAGTGGAAGCTCTAGAATGTACTGGGAGCCCTGGGATATCAAAGTGGAGGATTTGACCCAGTACAGAGCGTCCATCCAGGACTTTCCCTCTAAACCCAAAACAGATTACCAGATCTCAAACCCCTTCACAGTTTTTCTCTCGGTGTCGGTGTTGCCTTTTTGCCCGTTCCTGTGGCCTCTCCTGGGGACTTCCATCACCGGCTGCAGCTGCCAAATCAGATTCCACCTGAAGAAGAACGCGTCAACTGTTTTTTCTGGCTGTTTTTCCTCGGGTGATATCTGAAAACTTGGTTTAAACTCGGTAGCAAACCCCAAAACTCTGCTGCTCCGTGCCTTTCAGATTTTGCCGTTTGCAAAGACGCATTATCTGTCTAAACAGTTTCCCCTGCATCCCCTGGAGTCGTCTTTTAAACTCAAACACCACAGAGCTATAGTTTGTATCACTCTGCTCATTTGGGTGCAGGGTTCATCTCTCATAAGCTGCAGCTCGCTCGTGGCCATTCTTCACACACACAAACCCTCCGATCAGACATCACAATACAATGTTTACCGAAGTTTTACCAAAGTTCTCCAGGCACTGCTGAAGATATTGCGGGAATAACAAGGCGTAGCTGAAAATGTAACACAAGAAGGGAAGCTGGAACAAAAGCACACACTGGGAAAAGGAATTGTGGTGCCTACAATTTGTAACAATTTTACCGTTTGTGTAGCTTTCCTAAATGTTGCCACACTTGGCCGGTCCGTCCACTCGCTCTCCGGCGGCGAGGCCTTCGGGTTCGAGGAAGCTTTGTTGATGCTGGAGGGAAATCCTGTCAAAGAATCTGCCCGGGCTTTTCACACTGGAGGCAGTCAGGTTGCCTGTGATTGTCCCTGCTCACATGGAGCCAGGGTGTCAGTGGCAGCTGGGTGTCGTGGGGCCAGTTGTATGTTTACCCCCCCACCACCACCACCACCACCTGCAAGGCTAGCCCGAGTGCTGAGGCCAATTTCTATAGATCTGTGCTCGTCTGGCCTTTTTCCTTTTGGGACAGCGTGTCAACTGCTCCTTGGAAATCCTCGCTCCTTCCTTTTCTGTCCACTTCCCCTGGCCTGTGTTTACCCACTGCTAAAGGTCAGAGAAAGGTCGGGCCTGGGATTCTGCACACCTTCTTTTGCGGCTCTCCTCTTCAAAGCGTTGGATTGCAGTCGGGTAATCTGGCCTCTCCAGATATCCCTGTCTCTCCTGGCTCCTGCTTATCGCTGGATTCTCTCTCACCAAAAGAGGGAGTCTCCAAACATCTAGTGCATGGCCTCCAAAAAATACATTGATCAGCGATGATCTGTTGCTTTTCCTGTGCGACACACATCCATAAAAGCAAGTAATTCTAAATTCAAAGCTGGAGAAACTTTCCCAAACCACTGCTCATCTCTTTAAACTAATTCACAACCAAGAGGTAAAAAAGATAAAACTCTATTTGATGCAGTTTGTATCTGAAAACTTAAAAAATGCTTTTTTAACAACGATATACATTTTGACACTAGCAACACTTTTCAGATTCGGATTAAAAGAGTAAATAACACCATTGAAATTATGATACATCCAATATTTAATTCTCATTCTAAACTCGAATGAATCCTATTTCCTTTTTGAAACAACTTAATTCTCCATTAAGTTGCTAGAACATTGCTAGAATTAAAAAAAAAACTTTGCATCACTAAAATTGAGTCGATGCTTCCTTGTGAAGCTTGAAGTTTTAGTAATATGAATTCTGGGTGGATATAAGATTCATTTTAATGTCAGTCGTGGAGTTTATGCTTTGCGATATATCAAATAAAGTTATTATTGAGATCTGACTGAAAATAAAAAAATTAAAAGTGCTCTTTGATAATAACTCCCAAGCCAAGATTTCAACAGAATAATATCACATCCACAAAGTTCTATGATAAAGGAAAATCAGTTGTCATAGTTTCTGATGAAGTGTGCTCGTCCGTGTTGCCCCAAGAAACAGCTTAATTAACAAAAAAGAGGCAATTATTACTTTGCACGGTTGTTAATTAGCAAGAGGAGAATATGCGACGCCACGGAAATTAGCATGAGAGTATTAGAGAGCCATTAACTCATTGCTTTGGTTTTCATGACGAAGAAATCTGCTCGTGAACAGAACTGCATCATCCGAGGGTCACAAAGGAAGTGCCCGCCCAGTCTGTGGAACAAATAAACACGTGGGATCACTTCCACCCTAAATGAAACAGAGACACTTCATTAACTCTTATTATAAATTCTGATTAAATTTATCTGTAACATTAAATTAATGAAGCAACACATCCCGACGATAATGGAAAGCTGTGCAGATCAAACTGCTATACATGTAAGTAATTAGACTGATAAAGGAAATCAATTAAACCATCATTGTTAGTAATGTGTTCCTGCTTTGGTTTGTCTGAAAACATAAATACTGCAGTGTAAATAAACTGAGTGAATTAACTGTGCAGTTGTACAAGAACACAGAAAGTACCTAATGCAGCTGGGACACAGAGTTCCTTTCCCTCCACGGTTTAATTTGAATTAACGTGTCTGTACGAGCGGAGGGACTAAAGTTAAAGAACCACCTGTGACTGTTAATATTGCACATTAGATTACGGTTCCGACAAAGTAAGAAAAAACTGTGAAAACTGTAATCGCAGACATAAGTTTCTGTTGATGGTGAGACTCCAACTCCAACTCCATCCAAACCAGTCTCATTTTAGAATTAGATGTTTAATTTATTTCTCTTATTGAACTTTTTCCAATTAAAATGTTTGATGTAAAAGCCAAATCGTCTAAAAACACATTTCTGGTTCAGTCCTGACACGACTGAACATTATAAAGGTCGGATTTATTCCAGGGATGTTGCACAAGGTTCATTTTTTGATTGTGCAACTAATTCTCCTTTTTTTGGGGGATACTTTCTCATACTGTAAAAGTTAGATGGGAATCACATTTGCCAGCGTGGCTTCATCTTTACAGATATAAATGTTAAAATAAGTTTGAGTTTGTTGAAGTTTGACAAAAAGGCTAAATATTTTTGGCAAGTAAAACTCAATTTAAGTTTTTTGTTGTTTGTTGTTGACTCGGACTGACTCAATGTCTCAGAGTTAAGAAGCTAATTAATCTAAAATTAATCCAAGGTCTCAAATTAAATTGTTGTTGCAGCATCTCAAACAATTTACGTGTTCACTCTTTCTCTTCCAGAACAGAGTCACTGCCAGTAGGGGCGACTGCAGCTCTAATTCTGAACACTCTCCACTCTTTCCCTTTTTTTCAACCCAAAACACTTGATTGGCATTAAAAGCCTTCCACGTTTTGACCTTTGCCCCTCGAACCCCTTTGTGTCCTTTCTCTTCCCACAACACATTTTCCTCTGAACTCTCTCCGTCACAGCAATTTGCACAAAGGACACAATTAAATTTGTTTGACTTGACCGGTAAATAGTGAAAATGACCCACTCAAGGCCAAAACAAACCACATCGTGCCACAGAACTTGAACCTAGCGGTACGGGAGGTGTTGTGGTTCCAGTGCTCTCTGGTGCGGCCATTAGCCGCTCTGACCCGTGCAGTTAAGAGGTGTCAACCGTGATTTGCTATTGTACATCTTTGGTCTCTGTGGTTCGGTGCTGATGGCCTTTAAAAGCCCCACTGGGGAGCTCTCGATTATCATCTACTTAAGGACCATCGCCGCCCATGGCTCTCTGTCATGCACTCCACCTACATTAGTTCTTCAGATAGAAGGTCAAGTTTGACATTAGGGCCGCGTTTCTGACGGTTTACTGTTTTCCTGGCCGGTGCTTTGTGCTCGCCATCAGATAGAGTGCAGTTTCCCCGGCTCACGTAGAGAACTGAAGTAGATGGCTTGTCGAGCACAGACTGCTTTTCGGCCAGAAGTGACGGGTGGCACGGTTTCTGATTTACCAAAAAAAGGGGGGGTTTCTGGAAACATGTTGAAGGGAGGTAATTGGCGATCTCTTTCCTTTCTACTTCCGGATCCACGCGGCGTCTTGAATGAGAGCAGCTTCTGGCCTTTGAGCCGACAGAGTCCCCTCTCAGTTTGTCTCTGTGCTGAATTTCCTCTTGGTCAGAATACAAGTGAGTAGATTCAACTGTGCGGCACATGAAGCAATAAGCCAGTAAAGTGAAAACCTGTTTCTTCTGTTACTTTGATATCTTTTGTTGCACCCAATGGTTTTTCTTTGCTGCCTCCCTCGCAGGCCGATAGCTGGGGTCCACATCATGTTTTATTGGGTTTGTTTTTCACAAACTTCCTATTCCAGAAGTAAAGATGTAGCCAGATGATGATTTGTCACTACACGGCTAATTAACTAGCAGCTGGCACTTATTCAGGATACTCGGCGCCTAACTTTGCAGATATCCTCACTCTGCTGCCACCGGTTGGGCTGAATGTAGGTCTTGTAATAATCATATGTCTTCTGACAACCTTTTTTGAGACTTCCTCTTGTGAAAAAAAAGATGGAGAACAATCACAGGGATATAACCTCCACTGAGAAGTATTCTGTAAATGAACGTCTGCATCAGAAAGGACGAGACAGCTGAAATTACCCTGGTCAAGCCGGGGATGATTATGCTGTCTTCTTGCCTTTGTGCCACGCCACGTATACTTCCTGCGAGGCAAGAATTGTCAACTCTCAGACAATCAACCCACTGGCTGCTCCTCTCGACTCTGAACTCCTGACTTTTCCCTAAGCTGGGAATAGAAAAAAGGTTTATCAGGAAGTCAACGTGCCAGATTTGGGTGTGAAAGCTCTCAAGACCTTTTAAGATGGAAAAGAGGAACCTCTCTTCATCAAATTGTATGAGCCGAGTCATTTTATTGCTTTTAAGCTGATGACATTTCTCATATGTTTAGCTTATTAAGACACTGTTAAGAGAGTCAAAAATATAAAAACGTGGCTATTGACATTTGAAAACTGCAACTCCTTCGTGTCACGAGTTTGAAAATCTTGAGTTAGGAATCAAACCAAGTGTTATTTGTTGTACTGTAATTTTCTAAAGGCCATGGAATCTTCTTAAAACTGTTTTCGTGGCTTTGACCAAATGCCATAGCTTTTACTTCCCTCTCCTTTACCTCCCCGTGTTGAGATTAATGCAGGCGGGTGAGAGGGAGGTGAGATGCACACAAAATTGCTCGGAGCCTCCCCTCACACGCTCTGAACTCTTTACCCCGCTGAGCAACTGCTCCCTCCAATAAATAACACATCATGGAAACTCTGCCCAGCTGACAAGGCCTCAACCCGTCAACACCCGCCCTGAGGTAATCTGGGGAAACAAAACACTTCTCCTCAACTCCAGTCTGATTTCTTTGACTTTTTACTTCTAAAAAATGGATATTAAGCATCTGTATTCTTTCGTAACATTGAACTCTGAAAGGACCTCACGCAATCTAGAGCTCCCATCCACATTCTTCCCTGGTTTCCTCCCTTCCCTGACCAGCTTCCATTTCCTTCCTCTGTCATTTCCCCCCCCCCCATGGGCTGAAAATGCTAATTCTATCAAAGGAGTCCTGGGATTCTGCTTGCCTCAGTAACTTGTTCTCCCCAGATCCTGCGTTGGATTTCTTCCATGAAGTGCTCTTGTCTGTAAATTACATTCCGTATAAAACAAATCTTGTGTGAATTGTCGATCGCAGCACGAGTGTATTTGTTGAGCGCACACACAGGTGTCTTATCTGCCTCCGTGTTCCTTCCCCTCTTCTTTCTCTGCCACTAATGGGGGTGCATGCCCAGCCATCTGTGAAGGACAAGGGAACCTTTTGGCCGAGACAAATCGCTTCGGAGCGGGGCTGTAGCCTCCCACCACCTCCCCTGTCCCCCCGTGCTTGCAACACACACACACACACACACACACACACACACACAGATGAGAGCACGGGCGCGCACGTTGTCCTTCTCCCTCCAGGGTAACAAGGGAAGCGTCTGCGCTGGGCCCATAGTGTTCCATCAGGAGTCAGCCAACTGAGCCACCGGTCTAATCCCTACCAACAGCCCACATGGCCGCACCGCCAAGTTCCAATTAGCCCCATAAAAAAGTCCTCTATTTTGCCTGGATGGGGACCTCTTGGAGGGGTGTGCCCGGCCCTCCGTGACCCACCAACCACCCGATTATACAACGCTGCTATAAAAGCAAGACAAGATGGGGGAAACACGCCAGATTTTTAAAAACACACCGTCTCAGCAGAAAACCAAAACTTTCAGCTTGGCAGCGACTCAAATACAAATGGTTTAATGTCAGGCGCTCCAAAAAAAACAACATAAAGCCGATACTTGGGATTCAGTGGCGATTGGCAGGTTAATCAAAACATTGGAACTGAAGTACACAGCACTCATGTTTACAAAATCACAGGCGCTGGTGCATCACAAGACAAAGGCCAATTATCTATTTGTAATCCTTCACTGCAAATTCAAATTACTGGTTTTAGACTGGGTCAGAGGAGCAAGTAAGAATTTCTTTCTTATTCATAATTATTTACATTTCTTGAGCTGGTACACTAGCAATTTAAAGATCTAAATTTTACAGTTCTACGATTGGTGATTTTAGGATTAAAGCAAAAAGTATGTACAAGCTCTCCAGCTCACAGATGTTGGAGAAGGACCAATGATCAGAAAATTGTCGCCACAGATATTTCCCCCGAAGTTAGAGGCTCGCAAATGGCGATAACAGCAGATTTATACATCCTATCTTCTATAAACAGAGTCTATGTAGTGTAAACGTGGACAGGCTCTTAATCTCGCCGGGTTCTTTTGAGGTAAAGAGTTCTGCTGACAACAAAGTCATCGTGTGTGTGTGTCTGAGTGTGTGTGTGGGAGGGGGGGGGGGGGTGTTGCGGCGGCCATGTTCAAACCCGCTAATGTCCTGAGCGACCTTGCTAAATAAAGAGCAGTCGATTGAGCCATCCGCTCTCCCTGTCCATTGCCGGAGCACCGAGGCCTGAAGTATACATTTGCGCGCTGCATTACACCCTCTAACAGGCAGTCAGTCAGAATAACACGCTGCCTGAGATGTCAGCGTTTACCTTTGTAATGACCGAGCTCACACTGAAATTAATAGATCCTCAGGCTCGTCTCCGTGGCTGCGTGTCTTCAACCTGTCAGAGGCCGAGACCCTGAAACCAGCATCACACACTCGCATGAGACACACACACGTCCCGGTGTTGTAATAACCTGCTACCACATCCCACCTTCCAAACACTGGAGGTCAATGGAATGTGGAGGGACTGCAATTATCAGTTATAGTTTGGATTGGATGGACTCAAAAGACCAAAAGATCCATTGCACAGTGCTAACGTTTCCCAACACAGTCCTCTCAACAGGGCCTTAGCATTGGGATAAATAAAAGGATAGTATTGACTGTATTAAGACATTTACTAAAGTAAATAAAAGGCTAAGTCTTCTTTAAATAAACAAATAATGCCTTAATTCAAATTTAAAATAGCTCATGCCAGCACAAGACAGGCTTGATTAGCATATATAATTTGTTGTATAGATTCTTTTGTTGTATAAGTCAACTAGTGCCCATTTAATACCATGGAATACTTAAATAAAATATGAATTATTCACAGATAAAAGACAGAGGCCAGTATTTTGCTTCAATGATCAAACACTCAGATCTGACTGGTATTGGTACCTAACAAATTTCTGTATCAGTCAAAAAAAATATTCAGGCTTTTACCACAATAAAACAATAATCATAAAATCCTTTTGTCTCAGCACCTACACAGATGTTTATCACATTCTGTCACAACACAAACGACTCCCCCCCCCGCAGGTATGAAATCTACACCGATTAGTTTTCACATGTGTCAATCCATCAATGGGTCACTTTTCAACCCTTTAGCTTTGATGTGAGTCACAGGCGAGCGTCACTGGCTATGTGGCTCTGACAGCTCTTTCTTCCTCTCTCTTTCAGGAGGCTACAGATTAGACCTAATGCCGAAGAGAAAGCCGGTCTTTTCTAAAGAGCTCCAGGAGGCTTTCTCCTTCCTATGGAAAGTACCTGGCACTGAATGTTCTCTGCTCATACGGTTTCTATAGCTGGAGCCAAACTGAACAGTCCCCCGTTGGGCCAATTATTTAACCTTTTGTTAAAGAAAGAAGAAGGAGAAGTACTAAGATATTTTTTTTTGTGATGAAATACTTGTTTACCTATAGAAGATGTTGAAAAGATTGTTTTGCCATTCGGGTGCTTTGCCTTTAAATGTACATAGAAACATAACACACTGTCCTAGACATCATCATCATCATCTTCATCATCATATTCCTCAGAGCCTGTTGGTTGTCTGTACTGCTCACACCTACACCTCAGGTCCCTCAGGGCCTCCCAGTTGTCTCTGGTCACCTTCAACATAGTTGTGTTGAGCGCCGAGGACCTTGACTTGACCAAGGTGGCCCACATCAGCCCTAATCTTCTCAGGCAGCAGTTCCTATAATTGACACTAATCCATAAGTCATTCCTTGAGGGCATGATAACTTTGATGTACCCCCTAATGAAGGGTACGGAGCTATAGGGAAGTGACTAGGGGTGATTTAGGGATCTTGCAAATGGGGCCATCGTTCCCATTGACTCCACAATAGCCACTGCCTGCTCGGAGGTAACCAGGTTTGTTGTAAATACCCCCAAGAGGGCCAGCACCAGGTATGATGAAGTGGTCCCAGATCTGGTTACAGACTAACACACTTGCATCTTCAGTGGACCTCTTTATTGTAGTGACCTTCCACAGCCCTGAGGCAGGGAGAGGTACAATGTGACCAGCACAAGTTTCAGGAATAGGTTTTGCTGGATACTGGTTATCACAGCCTCTGCAAACCAGCGTATCTCAGAATGATAATAATACTCACTTGAATATAAATTCGGCCTTTCAAGGGACCCAAGGACTCTTTTCATGTGTCTCTAGGGATAAATATGATATTTTTCCCCCAGTAACACCCCTGGAACGGTTCCTCTGTAAATAATGTCCCATCCAGTACAGCATGTTAATGATGTTGGTCACATCCCTGATGGCCAGGGAAGAACAAGGAGGCACTGACCCTCTGCAGAGCTAACATGGCTGACTCCTGCAGGTCGGCCTCCCAGCATTTGTCCATTAACTGGCCCACCAGGACATAGTCCATTGACCTTGTGGACGTCCGCCATCTGTATCCTTCTTGCTCTTGTTGGAGGATCCCTTCTCATAGTTGCTCAAACATGCACAAATGAAATGTCATATGTATTTTATAGTCAGGTCTTGATGATTTTTGAATCAGTCTTTCATTCACAACTCTTACTGAAACTCAGACAGTAGTTATCAGCCCCCACTTGGCCACGTTCAGTGATCATATTCAGAAACCGGAGCTGCTATTAGCCACTGGAGCGCATTGTTGTGTGTTCACGGGTCAGAGCGGCAACACAGCACCTGGCCTCACCTGCTCTGCTGTTGCTCCCGTATACACAATAAAATGAAATGTTAATGGATGCTAATGAAATGGCTAATTGTGGATTCGGTGCAACCATGCGAGGCTCCCTCTCCAGGCCTCGCCGTTCACCATTCATCATACAAACACCTCTCGAGAGTTTGAGGGGGGGAAAAGGGGGAAAGTAATAAGGATAATCAACATTAAAAAACAATGAATACAGAGATTATTATGCATGGGGGCCGAGCGGCGGCGGCGGCGGCATTAGCCTGCTATGCAGCGCGCGTCTCTCTCCGGCTCAGAGGTGACATTCCTTTGAGCTTGTTTCAGATTGTGCTGGAACTTTTCAGATAGTGAGATGGAAAGGTGGCTCGCAGTAGGCTGGCCGGCGGCGCTTTCTCACCTCAGAAAACAGTCCTGCTTGTCAGTCCCGAAAGAGACAGCCGCCGAGGCCTGCTAAAGCTGAGTAAAGCTCCCGGCTGTCTTTATCTCTCGGCCCTGTGAGCCCAGAGTGGTTTCAGGCAGTGATTAGTGAGGCGGATCTCACGTGGGTCACCCTTTTGCTGGAGGAGATCAGTGCTGGAGATTTGAGGCATCTGGGCACCTTTGTAGTGGGAGCATGTGAGTGACAAGGGAGGAGAGGAGAGTGGAGGAGCGGTGGATGGAATGGCAAACTGGAGAGACAGATGGAGAGGAGGTCCGGGTAGAGCAACGGGAGGAAATGAAAGCTGTGTCATTCGTTTTCTCAGGGAACGGAAGTTATTGGTACTTTAGAAAAAAGGAGGCAACGAGTGTTACCTGAGATCTGTGCCATGCAATTCAGGCCATTTTTAGAAATAAGCTAAGAGTGACACCACATTGTCTGTGGAAAATTATCAAATAGAGATAAAACTTTATAGTTTTTAGCAGGAGGCTGTAAATAGAGGAAACATCCTCCTTCTTATCTGCTTTTCCTTTATCAATATGACTAATAGTGCTGTTAGAGGAATAGTTTGACTTTTCACTTTCTGGGTAAGATGGAAAGATTTGTACCTCTTTCATATATATATATTAGATATAAATGCACAGCCGGCAGCAGCTTAGCTTAGCTTAGTATAAAGACTGGGGAGGAAAAGAGATAGTCTTGCTCTCTCCAATCTTATCGAGATCTTCTTTAATTAACACCTTACAATCCATTTGTTTAATCTGTACAAAAATCCAAGTTGAAACGACTGTTATACCTTTACAGCCATGAATTACAGATGCAAATAAAGACCCCACTCTATCACTGGGCTGTAAAGGTAGGCAAGTTGTATTCCTGTTTACACAAACTAGTCACTTTCCCCCCGTTTCCAGTGTTTGTGATAAATTGATCGAGCCCCTATTGTGTTTGTGTCTTGTTGGCCCCATATTTATACTCTATCCTATTGTACCTCCACAATAACATGTGCAATTGATCCTATAAATGCTCCCACAGTTAATTATGTTTCCTTCAAAAAAGTACATTTCTATGTCATATGATTGAGGCCTCTCACCCCATCTGTCAAACACACATCAAGCCAGCTGCATTATGCTCGAATAAGAGCAGAGGTGACAGAGTGTAATTGCTTATGAGCGACAGAGATCTGTGTTTACTTTGATGACAGATTGCAGACTCACATTCGACGTGACATCCAGGGGCAGCGGATTCAACAATCTGCTTAAATGGCAGCGGGGGGAAAAAAACCGAGTGGACCACAGGAGATAGCTGTTACTTGTAAATGCAGAAAATGTCCTTATTGTTGGAAGCGAATAACCAAGATGGTATCTGAGAGAGTGGGAAAGGTACGGCATGGAGAACTGTGGCATGCGGAGGAAGGGAGAGACCTCGAGTCGTCACAGTTTGCCTCAGTTTCTCTTCTGGCTCCCGTTCATTACCATTCTGAACAGGATGGATAACCTTCTTATGAAGATCTACGTGGTTTTTGAAGGTAGAATTTTAATTAAGTGGGCCCGCCACCCTGAAAACTCTGCATGCGTATTGTATTGATTTGGCCGTCGTGTGCCTCTTAAAGGTCTTTTTGTGAAATAGGCCCTTTTTGAGTTTCTACACCAGGGTCCTGTCACTGTAGTAAATCACTAATCTTACTAAATCCTAGTTTCCATTATGACGGACACTTAACCTCCTTTACAGGTTTGTTGGAATATGTAATTGGACTCTACTGCAAAGATTAATTTACGGGGTTGAAACCAGCATTCGTTTCTATAGTCTCAATGCTCCTGCTTTGACTTCATAGTGCTAATCGTGCCCATTGTAGAGTCATTGACCCCCCCCCCCCCTCCACCCGCCATCACCTATGAATAGAAAAACCCTGTCATGTGGTTAGTAATCAAAAAAAGTCGTTCCATTCCAGTGGACTAAAGCCTCTGTCTGCTTTTATGTTGCAAAAACAAAAAGTTGATTTGCCTCTAAGACAATGTGTCATATAAGTCTGTGAGAGAGAGAGAGACATGGGGAGACAGAGAGAGAGAGAGAGAGAAAGAGACAAAGGCGGGTGGTGGGAGAAGAGAATCATAAGGGGGCACTTATGCACATGTTTGATAGAGATAAGTGACGCCCCATCCACTGGTTGTTGTTAATGAGATCTCTTGCAACAGGAAGATGTATGCGGCTCTGGCGTGGTGCGCACTGGTGGGAAATGACTGCTGTCGGGGGGGGGGGGCTGCGGAGGGGGGAGGCACTTCATCAAGTATAATTGCCGCCTCGTATACACTGGTCCCCAAAGGCTCTGGCTCCTCTATAGACACCCGGGACCTTCCTCCTCCTCTTGCTCCTCTTCTTCACTCACCCTTCGTCTCCCCCCGTTTCCTATCTTTTCCCTTAGTGACCCTTATTGGCCCCTTAGCCCCCCCGAATGCATTATTTCCTGTTAAACAATGCTGAAACAACTGAACAATGTCTCGCTGTTACACAGTGTGAACACAGGCTTGATTAATCAGGCAAACGCACAATGACTTCCTCTTTGCCGTCGGTCCCTCGTGCTCCCTCTACACTTACGTTTTTTTGTCTATGTTGTGCATTTGTTTCTGAGGAACACAGTTACTTAATCAAACAGGAATAGAAGCTGTTTCATCTTGTTTTTAAATCGTAACATTTTGCCGCACGGTTCATTTTTTAACGAGACGTCTCTGAAAGGGGACACAACAATCGCTCTATTTTTAACATGCTACACTACAAGAAAGCAAACAAATAGATCTGGTGTGCGTTTTGTGGCTCGAGTGTTGCGGCGCGGCCGTGCTAATCAGCAACATTGTGTTGAAATCCCACTTTTGTTGGCAGTCGCTGTGCTCGACAACTGGTGAATAATGGTGGATTTTGCGTGTTCAAACAGTTATGGCACGATGAGCGAACAGTCTCAGATATGGCGACGAGATGCAGAATGTTTGTCTGAGCGTTTGTCTGGATTTTGATCACTGCTGTCTCTCCATATGTCTGCATCTCAAATCGGTTTGAGGCGGCAGCGGAGTTTGTTGCTAATGTACAGGAACAAATATTAGAAATATCCAGCAAACATCACAACGGTTGAAAAGGTCTCGCTCACTTGCAGTGGATCGTCGGCTTCCACAACGGAGCAGCTCATTTGCATATTTCAAAGCTGCACCAGCATATTTAGCACGATACCCCCACGACCGTTCAGGGGATAGTGGGAACACTGGCATGCGGGATCCAGTGGAGGCCGTTCGTGTTGGCGAAAAGGAGTGGAACTAGTGCAACCATCAGCCAGTCCACACTGATTGCATGGTACACTGGTGCAGCACGGCGCCTCTCAGGGAACGGAGAGGGTTTGATTCCTGCCAGCGCTGCGGAGAAGCCATGTTCATGGCAGGTCAGCCCCTCTGCTGGGTCCGTCAGGTGGGCTCTGGCAAACGAGAGGGATGAAAATAAAGGAGTGCATGACTGGATCAGCAGATGGGGGATATTCTGCACTTGGTGCCATGCAGCTGCGACTGCAGATAACATATGCCAGGGAAGGGGGGGGCAGGCAGCGGCTCTGTAAACCATGATAATCCACACAATGTTTTTAAAGGAGGGCCAGTACGAGGCCTAATGGTACTTCAGTCGAGCATTATCAGAGGTACTGGACCCATTACAATGTAAATGGGTTTATTTTGCTGCGGTTACACGCGACAATAACGACGCTGCTGCCAAACTCTTTTCGGTGATTGCATCAATTTACAATTCCTCTTAATCATTCTGCTGTCATCACCATCCAAAGAGAATTATTGACTTTTTTAAAAAGAGGTTATTTATCTATTACCTAAAAAA
This sequence comes from Pleuronectes platessa, assembly GCF_947347685.1. NCBI lineage: Eukaryota > Metazoa > Chordata > Actinopteri > Pleuronectiformes > Pleuronectidae > Pleuronectes > Pleuronectes platessa. The sequence continues at coordinate 4,788,079 of NC_070648.1, read as the reverse complement.
GAAAGAAAAATACAGCCGGCTGCCTCACATCATATGAAAACTGGATTTTTAATATTAAAAATGAAATGGTGAATTGGCCATACAAGTGGTGGAGGAGGAAGCGACTCGCTGCTGTTTTGAAACCGGAGGTAAAGGAGAAAACATCGTCTGTTGAAGTCAAAGTTAAATGAAACATCATTAGTATAATTTCCGCTGTTTGATGTGTACATTGTAGTATAAATTACAGTAATCAAAGGAATGGTAATGATATGCTTTGAATTAATGGTTTACCAGCAATAGAACTGGGTCAGGATGTCAGTTTCAAGGATCACACATGGGAAGCGTTACATCCCATCTGTGATTCAAGGACCGACTACTCCAGTCCTCCATCATCACTGCAGCTGGATGGATGGTTCTACACTGAAACTGCTTTGGACGGAATAATTATGATGCAATGTCCCCAGATTACGTTAGAAAGGAGCCTTTATACAAACTATAACATTTCACAGTTTAGCTTTGATGCTCATGATCTCCATGTCGGGCTCACTCTTCTGTAACATTCGATGTTGCCATGCAGGCTTTACTCCAAAGTCTGTGCAGTTCCAGTTCCATTCTGATCCTGCACATGTAGCAGTATACGGTGCGTGTAGTTTGATGTAACATTCGTACATCTGGTACCTATCCCCCCCCCCCCCCCCCCCTTCAAAAAAACTTTATTCATGCTCACTTCACACGTTTTTTATTCGTCATCGTCGGCTTGTCACTTTGCCACCGACACAAATGCCAACCGAAATGAGGAGCTCGGCGCCGGAGCCAAATCATGTCCGCGGCATGTCCAAACAAATGGAGCAAGAACTGTTGGCCAGCTTCTCAACAATGGGCCCTGCCTATCTTCTTCAATGGGTACCTAGCTCCGGCAGCAGCTGCCAAATCCACTTCAAATGCCCCCCCCCTCCACTACAGACAGAATCCTTTAGAAAAAGGGGTTCGAGCACCATCATGAGACTGGGGCTTAGCCATGAGAGGGAGTAGCTTGCATAATTCTCACAAATATGCAAAGCCTTTGAACTGCGCTGTATGCTGAGGAATCGTGGAGTCTTGCAGTTTACTGTGTGCCCTGTGGATGATGGAGAATTATTGATTCATGAATGGGGTAGAGGCCCTCCTGAGAGAGATTGATGGGTTGATGTCTTCGGTGCGTCGGCTCGGGCGCTTACGCTTTCCTCTCACGAGCGGCTGAGGCCATCTGGTGCGGGGATGCCGGAGAACAACCCCGCTGGATGATGCGTGAGACTCAGATGCAAAAGGGAACAGATGCAAAGAGTAAAAAAATACAGGAAATGTGTATCACAGCAGGACGGGGGGACGCCACTCGACTCCAAAGGTGCTGATTTGCTTGTTGAGCCGTCCTCGCAACTGGATCCTTGAAAAAGAGAAAACATGGCACCCAACAATAGGCTGCTGTTTGTGTGGGGAGCAGCAGGATTACACACACGAGTGGGCTTCAGTGCAATAGCCAAAATGAAGTGGGCATGTTCTCAGCACACAGCACACCATTGATTTATACATGTTTGATACAGTTCAGAATGCGTTTGTGAAATTGGCAGCGGGAAAGATCACTCGGTCATTTAATCCTCACGGGAAATTTAAAATGGTTTAATAGACAAGGGAGAGAAATGTTCTTGCACTACAGCATGCATATGTCTCTTTGATGCATACATAATATATAAAATACAGAATTATACACTTACTTTTACACATTCATGTACATTATCTTGTAGTTTTTCATTGTAAAGACCTTGAGAAACCAGGATTTTAAAATTAAACAAGCAGCCAAGCAAAGATGTCAAGCTAATGGGTTTGTAAGGGAGCTTGTTGTGTGGTGTGTTGTGTTGTTTCATCTCTTCAATTACTTTTCATTTATTAAAGGAAATGTTCAAGTTAGAAATAAACAGAAGAGCAAAGAGAAAGACAGATGTTATTGTTAAGTTGCCAGTCGCCCTTTCAGATACAGAGGAATCCCTTAACTCACTGAAAGACAAGTGCTGTCTTGACCCGATCTTTGCTCTCTGTTTTAGAGAATGAATCCAGTGCAAATCCATTAAGCAATATACAAGTTAGACTATGAAGACAGATGGATTATGATTTTCTTCTAAACTACAGAATTGATCATGACTCCAATGAGCCCGACGAGAGGTGCTGTCAGCAGCGAGCGATGATTTATGCCTGGCAGCGGTGCAAGATTTTAAAAAAGTGCCGACCCGACGAGCAAACAAAAGAGGAGAGAGCTTCACAGAAATACAGAGGGCAGAGGGAACATGACTTTCCGCCGGCTGGGATGGGTGAGCCAAAAATGTTCAAGGCCAACTGTGTCGTCTGTCCAGCGGGTTTTTCTTACATTAGCCACGGAAGAATAAAATCATCGGAGGAAGCGAGAAGCCACCGAGGACACGATGAGAGGGTGAGCTGTTTATAAGCCTAATCTGCCTTTTACTAAAACCATATGATATTCAAGGTTCACATAATATAACAACTGAGAAGTAAAAGTGCATTTTTATTTAAAATATCGGGGAATATACACGTTATACAACCTTTCGCATGCATTAGAAGCCCAAACAGCCATTATACTGGAAGTTCACACACTATATATATATACAGTGAAGTTGCAGCCTTATTTTTTTGACAGCTGACTGCTGCTGAGCCAGCACAAAGCCGCCACGCCGTGAAGCACCTCTCGAGCTGCGACAGTTCTGACTGTGCGCTCGGGCCGACTCACCGAGCACTGAGTGGCTCCGGCGTTTGCCAAGAACCTGTCAGGGCGGACAAAAGCTTTGGCCGTGGTGACAGACGTCCTTTAATCCAAAGGAGAAAGTAGAGGAGGTGATAAACACAATTTTTTTTTTTAAAGTGCTGAGAATCCACACAAACAGATGCCTCCAACAAAGGGCTGTCCAGAGTTGTTTTTGCTTGGCTTGCTTCGGATCAGCTTTAAATTGCATCCACTATTCAAACTTTTCCCCCAATGGCAACTGACATGCACATATTGTCCCTATCATCAATAAACAGGCCCTGGATCAGCCTTCAGTTGGACATGTCCCCATTAAGAGCTACACTTTCTCCTCTATCCCCGGAGGAGGTTTGTGCCTTTTGTGCCGTTGAGTTCCATTACCTCGTGCACCATGTGGCGACCAGGTGTCACTCAACCCTGCAACCACCCGCCTGCTGCAGAACTGGACTCCTCTGAACTTCTATCAGGCACCTGCGTCGCTGAGAAATGAAAGGGTGATGAGGATCGAGTGTAGGAGGAGGCAGATCTTAGGAGAGAGGAGCCGCCTCTTTAATACTAACGTCCTTGTCCTTTATTTGAAGAGCTGGATATGAAGCTGGGGGGGGGGGGGACGCCACATCAGGTGACCTCCATACCGCAATGAACTCTTAACTTAGAGAATAGATGATGAGTTCCATGGCTTCCCAACAAGATAAAGCTCTCTTCTCTCCATTGGATGCTGATGAAGCCAAACAGATATGACACAGACATCAGTTATGACCAGAAGCTCTTGAACTTTGTCTCTGTCAAAATGATGAAGATACAGTGGATAAATTTGAGTTTGAGTTTAGTTTATTCATGTTTTGTTTTATGCAAAGATACTGGAATCGGATGGAATCTTTATGAGGTGATGAAAAAACTCTGGACTCTGAAACTTCAGAATAAGAAAAAGTATTTATATTCAATGCAGAACAGCCACATTAGGTGTTAATCTCCACGTGGAAGCTGCCAGATGAGTCTTGTGGATTCCTTTGAAATCTCAATTTGTGAATCCTCCTGTTTAGAGCCAATCATCTGTGCAGCACGGACTCCAGCCACTTGCCTCATGCAGGAGGAGGCCGGTCTCATTAACAACCTGTGAACCTGCACATTGTGGAAGAACTCATTCATAGGAATTCATTTACTCTGCTTATTGGAAGGCTCCTAATTATCAATTGTGCGTCATGTATTACAGTGACCCGCCCAACCTCCAATTACAATAGCCCCAATCAGAGTGGGGTTAATTCTAAGCGACGATCAATTTGGACCAATCATTTTGCTCCACTCCCATGGGCGACTGAGCCGCTGAGTCGCAAGCAAATGTGTTTCCACCCAGCCCACATCAACACATTACCTTGTTTTACTGTCTCTGTTAATAGAACACATTAATCAAAGCACTTTTGCTTCTACATGCCGTGTTAATGGCACTGTGCTAAATGCATTCTGGAGCACAGCGTTGCCGTTATTGAAATTAATACAAATGGACTCTGGCTGGTACTTTGTTCCGGGTTGTTTTTATCTATTTGCGCTCTCAGCCCATGTGACTGTTTATCCTCGGGTGGGTCTCGATCAGATTGTTGCCCCCTGCACTGCAAATGAATATGTCCTTGACTTCAGGACGAGATGAAATACAATGATTCCACCTTAAAAAAAAGTAAATGAAAATGTACAAAAACAAGCACGGCACTTCCAAATAGGAAAAAGGTCACGAGTGAGTGTGTGAGCGTAGAGTCTTGTTCCTGAGCCGAAATAGAAGGAGGTCGAGAAAAGTGTGTATTCAGAGCAGCCCAAGGAAAAAAGAGCACCAGCATAATTTGTATGTGTGCACCCCGACAAGAGCTCACTTAAAAGGAAGGCTACAAGTTGTCTCCTGAGTACATTTTGTGGTGAACAGCCACTAGCAACTGTCTTTGAAGGCGAAGTACAATGAAGGAGGGGGGGGGACAAAAGCTTTGCTCCGTCGTAACCCAGGAGTAAGTAGGTGGGTCTAAACAATGACAGCATGTCCTTGAGTTATAAATATGTAATGTCCCTCAGGTGGCACGGGGGAGACAGCAGCTTCTGATTGGCTTCGGCTATAAATCATTCATTACGGTTCCCATCAATAATTAATATTCCACCCGAGCCTGGGATCCGTTATGTAAATACTGTCACACGTTGGAAGGTTACCATTGTGAAGTTGCGCAGGCAGCAGTTTTTGAACTTTTGATTGCTGGCTTAGAGGTGCCGTGTTTGCATCTCTGTGGTTTTCTTAACTAACCGGCAAAGGAAAACAAACACAAGGGTAAAGAGAATAACGTTTGAACTTTGAAGACGATAGTCAGATAATAAATAATGTGCATAATATATATATATACTCTACGTACACCGATTATTGATGGATTGGACGGTGATGAAGGTAACCACAGTATATTTATGGCAAAAATGTACTCCAGTGTCAAGGACTGATGGTAACTGTTTAAACCACCAGGTTATTGTCCCCATTGTTCCCAGTTGTAATTCTAAGCTAAGCTATCTGGCGCCGGTTTCATATTGACTCAATCTTCAAATCTAACTTTTCAAGCTATTTATTCCAAGAGAGTAGATACATGTTGAAGCTTATATATAGTCAAACATTAATCATAGAATATATTTGTTTTAAACAATGCCTTATTGTTAAGGATGGACATCATAACAGCTTCCTCAAAGTGAAGCAGATGGTCCTGGACCAAACTAAACAAGTTTTTTGTTTATTGCATTTACTATTGATTTTCATTTAATTAATGTTCATTACTCTGGTAAGTTGTGTTTGAAGTTATTTGATGCTATAAATATTAGGTCAAACGTCAGGACTGACAGCTGAGACTGACTCGCGGCATGTGTGACGGCAGGACCTCGATTCAGCGCCTGATCAATCTTATCCTGGAGAAGTTTAGAGCCGCGTTGAGAAAGAACTCCCCGCGGGGAAGAAAACGGTCAGAGGTCAGCTAACTTTTCCTTTAAACACATTTTGTTTATCTTCCATCCAGTCACGGCCAGAAAGCTCATAATTACCACGAGAGCCGCTGAACAGATTTTGATTTGTGCTCTTTTGCAACCTCGCCCCACATGGGCTCTGTTTGAGAGGCACGTGGTAATTATGTTTCATCAAAAAGATTTCGAGGAGCGGGATGACATCTTGTTACTCGTTTCACTTAACTTGCTCGACTTTGTTTTTTGATTGGCCGAGTGGAAGAAACTTTTAGAAAGTCTGTCTTTGTAATTGCCTGCAGGTGGAAGAAGTCAGAGCTGATTTACAACTTGAGAACTTGTATTTCCAACGGACTCGACATTGAGCCCTAAGCCTGTAGATCGGTGCTGATTGAAAAGGGGAGAGAGCCGTGTGGAGCACACTCCCTTTTTCTCGGTGGGGGGGGGGGGGGGGGGGGGGTGGGGGGGGTTACTTATATACTTCAGAAGCGCTGTATAAATGTGCTCTCTCTCCAATCTCCTCTGTGCTTTGAGACCTCGATCCGACTGAACTTTGCTAAAACAACATTTAAGCCGCCTACAGGTTATTTGTCGCAGAGAGAGCTGTGATATTATTGATTCATATTAGGTGTCTGTCGCTGTTTGTGTAGCTGAGCTGCTTTCATCTCCCGTCCCGTCGACACTTTCCTGATGCCACACGAGCTGGCACTCTGGCATCCTGGTAAAAGGCTTAAGCAGGTGATAATGTGAGCGAGAGCCGGGCACAGGACTGCACACTGGCACTTTTGTCATGTTAATGCGGCCGCAAATAGGATTTACAGTACTCGCCTCCCTATGAAATGGAACCGCAGTCTCATAAAACTGACTTTTAAAGAAATTGTGCTAGGGAACTCGGGGGCGGTAAATTAAACTCCTCTGGCAGGATTAGATGGAAGGGGGTTGGGGGGGGGGGGGGGGGGGGGCAGTTGGAGAGCTTCTGCTAACAGAGGTCATGGATCCGCTGTTATTCCTGCACCTCTCCATTTCAGCTTTCATTCGCTTTTATTGCGTGTTTTACTTTCCTCTGAAACAATTGTCCAAGGGGGAGTGGTGACATATGCCGATTAAATTGTGGGTCTGTGTGTGTGTGTGTTAGTGTCAGAGGGTGGGGGATGGGGATTCATGCATCTGTATTGGACATGAAAACCAAAACGTTAGGTTTTTGGGGCTTTGTGGAAGAAGTGTGAAGTTGATTTGCGGCCACAGTTGCCTCTCGCTCGTCCGACACTTTCAAAGTTGAAGCCCAATTTTAGGAGGATTCTCCACGCCGCAGCCTCACCGGGCTTCTCTCATTAGGGCCACGTGCACGGTGGAGGACCTGAACATTGCTCCGGTCACTGACATTACGAGTGCGGTTCAGGAGTCTCCTCACTATGCCTTTTCAAAACCTTCCTTTCCGTCAGAAGCCAGCAATCCCCGGCCCTCCATAAGCTCCATAGGTTTCCAGCCGCTGCCGCTGTAGAAGCTCGGATGAACCCTTAACAAGCTTGTGTGTAAATATGCAGGAAGAAGATGAGAAATCCCTTTTCTCCCTCTGGCATCGGTTGAAAGTTGAGAACGCAGCAACTAAACCTTTCAGTGTCAAATTGAAGAAGTGGTCTACTCCAAATATTTTCCAGCGGGCTGAAGTGAGTGCACTGTTCCTCTGACATGTTGAAGCCGTGGCATTTTGAAAAAGAAGCAGCGCCGTTAATTGAAGTGCCATTACCATGAAATTTGGTTGAGCTTAAATAGGTTAATAATAACGAGGGATGAAAGCTGAATTGGGGGCTTAATTGCTGTTAAAGCCTGTAATAAGTGTGTGTCGTGTGTAAAAAGGAGTCGAGGTCTCCAGGACAGACACAGTGAACAGAGAGGCTGTTGATTTGCATTTAACTTCGCAAAGTCTCATTTAGCTTTTTGGTCCTATATTCTATTGTTACTACTACTACTACTGTTGGCTGTTAGATACTAAAGGTCCTGAAAACCTGATCTTTTATTTTCCATTCATTTAAAAAAAAAAAAAAATTAGGTTAACAATTAAACCAAAACGTGATGAGAGTTTGATATTTTAGGGATTTTTGAATATTTGGAATTAAATATATGCGTATCACAGTGTATGCAGATGTTCTAAAATCTGTATGTAGCCTCTTATGGTCATTGTAAGGTTGGCTGTACTCACCTCTGCAATGAAACTAGCATGGACTATTACAGTTAAACAATTATTCAAAACCGTTTCCACATATGTCGTCCTGCATTGATAAAAGCTTAATTCAGTCCACATGAGTCATAAAAACATTAATTCACACCGGCTTGTCTCGAGCAGGAGTTTGTTGGAGTATCTTCAAAGTATGAAGCCGTCACAAAATTATATTTATGAACATGAAATTTAATTGGGATCATGTTACTGTGAAAGTATTTTCTCATGTCTTTGCCCGAGTCGACAAAAGAGCTCGTGCTACAATGCACCAGGCTACTTGCCAAATAGGCAGGTCGGCTTTTGAGAAAAAATATTGATCGGCGAGAAAATAAAAGTTTCTAAACCTTTTGTACTGAAATGTTCTTCGGGGGGTCGTTTCTTTGTGTCGTGCCAGACTCGCAGCACCGGCAGGGCACTTTTAATTTCACCATTAAACTCTGACAGCAGGTGTGGTATCACCGTGGAGTCTCAAATGTTAATAGATGAGCACAGCCTCGGCATCTTCTCCTCCTCCTCTCACCATCACGTCTCCACTGTTTATCCCAAAACTTCTCGCTCCCATTTACAGTCCCCGCGCTTTTACTCTCACTTGGCTAAACCCCCCCCCCCCCCCCCCCCCCAGCTATTTCATGCATCATTTCTCTGTTTAATTGCTGCTGGCTGAAACCTTCTCCATATTCCCCAGCAGCTCAGCGTTCCTCCGGACCAAGGCTACTGCAGCCCAGCGCTATTCAATTACCCCCCCGCTAGACTAAACCACGCAGGGCGGGCCGGGATTGTTTGGTGTTTGGGCTCTCAATCACTGAGCCCCCCCCCCCCCGAACCGCGGCCAAACATCGGCGGATATAGAGAGATAAAACAAAAGCTCTGTTGTGTTGTTGATGTGAACTTTGAGGTGAATGAGAAGGAAGCACAGTGCTTCTTCTTCTTCTTCTTTATCTTTTTCTTCTTCTTCTTCTTCTTCTTCTTCTTCTTCTTCTTCTTCTTCTTCTTCTGCTTCTTCTGCTTCTTCTGCTACGTTTCATTTTCAACGGCAGCATTAGCCGAGACGGTTTCAAATACCTCCGCAGTAGACAAGAGAGAATATGCTCCTGTTTGCAGTTGTAAGCAGGAAAATAAACACAAAGCTGGAGCAGGACATTTCTAGGCCACACACACACACACACACACACACGCACAGACCCACAACATGTTCACCATGCGGCAAAGCAAAACACACACACAAACACGGGGGCTTATCTGTGTCTCTCTGAGGCCTCACACATCGAAAATGGCTCTATCTGCGTCACACACACACACACACACACACACACAGACACACACACGCAATCCACCGAGGTATCCAGAGTAATTATCAGGCTGTTAATGATTGCTGTGCATCAGCAGTGCTCCAACCATTCATTACAAGAGCTTTTTCAGGCGCCTAGTGAGCCCGCGAGACTGCTTATCACACACCACACCACTTGATGGGCTTAATGCAACCTATTAACCAACAAAAGTCTGCGTGTGAAGTTCGCCGAAAAAAAAAAGCCTCCCATCCGTACTCCACTCTGATTTATGCTCTGGTATCGGCCCAAAGTCGAGCACTGGACTGGGCTGAGATGGATTGTTCGAGTTGTTATCTTCTTAGGAGGTTGTGTTGCTCTGAGAAGCGGGCGAGGCGTCTTGTTGCAGCAGATGTGAGGCGGCCTATTGCGGCTAATCTGCATCTGAAGGCTTTTCCAGTTTGAAGTGCCGGCAGCGGCTTCTGTTCAGGCATGTACAGGGAGGATGTAAACATGTGGCATTGCCATGTTGGCCACGCCGCCGCGGCCTGACAGCGCGTGTAGCCTTTGGAGTAACCCTTCCTATCCCTCAATCTATCCCACCCACTTATACATGCACCCCCTCTCTCCCCGGCGCTGACCCCTGTCACCGCAGCACACTGGAGGTTTTCACCACGAGACGGAGGAAGTCGATAATGCCTGTCCGCATCACAGTGTGGCCATGTCACTCCGGCCGGGAGGAGGAGCGCTCCCTTGTGTCTGCCCATGTGACCTCAGCCAAGTGAGGTCATCACATTGACGCGTGTGTCTTTGAAAGTCTGGATTTTAACTACCCTTAGTTGTTCCAGCATTATCATTTATTTCATTGTCTTTGTTTTAATTGTACAGCACTTTTGAAATTTGATTTATAAATACATTTCACGTAACTTGATTATGAAAAATGCAAGATTTGTTTTGTGATGATAATTTAAACAGTAAATCATTTTGTAGCAATTCATTTTAGCTCTGGGTTCATAAGAATTTGTATTAATTACATGTTTTTGTTCGCCTACCTATTTTTGTCTGGTTTCTAGCAGTCTTGCAATATCTGCCTCTGTTCTCCTGAACCCAAACACACACAACAAAGGGGAAATAAATCTAATTCCTCCTCAAAGCAAGCTGTCAACCATGTCCATGGGAAGTATTTCCTCTGTGGTAAATAGTTCCCGTTTAAACCGTTCACAGGAAGCTTTATTTCTTTTAAAGTGTTGATTTATTTTGTGTAACGTGGAGATATTGTCCCCCAGAAGTTTACCTACTCTGCTGCTGCTGCTGCTGCTGTGGAGCTTCACACATGATGAATTTCTACAGGTATTTCTGTGAAGAAGAAAAACCACGATGTTTACACACCAGTTTCTTTTTTATGATAACATTGTTCTAGGTTTGGTCATGAGAAAAGACTATTTAATAATCAAATCACTATATTGTATTGGTTTGGTCACAATATTGATTAAAACCTTGTTAGTCCATGCAATTATTATTGAATTAGGCTGTATGAAAAGTCCTGTTTAAATAAAGTTGGATTGACTGGGCTGATTTCAACAGGTGCTCTGATGTGATGACACTAACGAGTCCCTTCTCAAACAGGAAGTAGGGGTCAGACGTGCAGAAATGCTTGTATTTGATAGGAGCAGTATGTTTTGGGGCGGGGCTTGGAGGAAACGGATGTGTGTCTCCAGGCAGACTGACGATCACAGAGACACTGGTAAATAAATGAGAGATCTGTTTTCTGCTTTCAACTAGCATGTGGACGAAAGTCGACATTTGATTGGCCTGAATTCAGACCACCTGTGTCAATCAGCTTGGCCTGTGCCACCACAGACATCAAGGGATTTGTAGTCCCCCACTACGAAGAGACTACAAATATAAAATGGTGACCACAGAGACATTCAGGAAGCATCCGGAAACCACGAGAACAATGGCGACACGTGCTGTGCGTTTCAGGATTTTATTCTTTAAAGTGTGGACAGATGAACACAAGACAAATACATGTTGTGAAGAAATGACTTTAACCGAAGACATATTCATCGTGGGGACTCTTCAGGGACGCCATCTTGTCTCTTGTGAGAAGGCAAAGCCAAGAAGCAGGAAGTCTCCTACAAGGTGCACAGACTTCCTGTCATGAAGAACTGCAAAAAGTAAGGTTTTAAATCCTTATTCACTTCAAATTGTGTTTAAACACTGCTTGTCTGAAGCGCAATGCAGCTTTGTGTAATGTTGTGTTGTTTCTTGGATGACAGGCCATGACCTGGTCCATGCTTGAACACATCTGGTGCTTTATCACTGAAAATGGTGAAAAACTTTGCTTTTTTATTTATTCCAGAGAATTTGTGTGTTATTGATTTTTTTTTTTTTTCTTTGCTCTTTGATGCGTTCAATGCCAAATCTCTACCCGTCTTTCTGCTTCATCTCTCCAGATGTACATTGGTGTGTGTTGGCTTCCTTTTCTTGTTTTTCTTCTTTATCTTTGCGATGCTGGTTTTGTTTGTGTGTTTGCCGGCCGCTGTGCCATCAGACAACAATGTGATGGAGCCAATGTTGTGACCTCTTACACTTTATGGGACTATATTGATACAAATTGGAGTCTAAAAGCAAGTTGAGAGTTTTATTTGTATCGTGGTTGTGTTTGTTGCATTTCCATCACTTGGTCTAAATGGTTGTGAGTTTCTCTGTGGATGTTTTTGAAGGATTTGTTATGATATTGGATGTTTTCTGATAGAACTTTGGTGTTTTTGTGAGTTAGTATTTTTCATCGAGTGTAAGACTTGTAACCTACATTGTATTGTGTGTTTCACTTCAGTGTAGTTTCAGACAGTGGCTTGTTCCTTTTTACCCACTACACAGTTTGTAGTCTATGATGTATAGTTGTTAGTGGCCAGTTAGACATTGCTGCATTTGCTTCTTTTTCAGGTCGAACTACCAAAGGTAAAAACTGTGTAACTGTACATTTTCTTTTTTAATGTTTGTGATGCTGGTTTTGTATTTTTGGCTGCCGAGCTATCGGACTTGCAATGCTGTGACTGTTGTGGCTTCTTGCACTTGTTTCACTGCAGCCGTATATGCAAAAAAAAGTTGTGATTATTTTGTGTGTTGAGCTCTAACACTGCTGCATTAAGTCCAAAGTGTAATGAGATTATGTCAAGCATCTGTCCTTAGAAAACATTGGCTTGTTTGTGTTATGGATGTGTTGTGTTGTCTGATGGTTGAGCTTGTCTGTGGAAGACATTGTGGGTGTGTGTTTTTTTTCTTCTCACATGTGTGTTTGGCTTTAGATTGAAAGTTGACGGATTGTTTAGGGCATAATTATAAAACAGTAAATGACCTCTATACAAATCATACAGTGTGGTATTTCCTACATCTTCTGTTTTGTCCAATCTAACATATTTTTAATAATTCTCAACAAAGTGAGAGTTTCTGTGCGAGGGGTCATCTTAGCTGCCATTCCCTCCGATTTACTTTTTTTGGTTCTTGGTTTTATCTAAAATATGAAAAGACTTCTTTGGCATTTTACTTCACAGTCGAGGCTTCAAAGTCAAAACACATTCTTGACCATTTCCACGCTGTTGAAAGGGAAACTTGATGCTCGCCCTCGTCCCGTCGCACCTTTCGGACCCTTCTCTGAACTCCAGTCACACGGACCACAAAGAGAGAAGAAAGGCGAGCTGGCCTTGTTTGGCTGTCAGACTTTTCTGAGCGACTGATGTTTGAGCAGTGAGTGACCTTGCCCATCGCGGATGTCACAGGCGCAGACGGGAGTGAAGGAGTGAAGAGATACAATATTTAAAAACGAAAACCAAGGATGATTTATGTTTCTGGGTGGACGTTTGCTCTGTCTTCCAGATGCATCATTAGCTACACAAGGGACGTTGTGTTTTCACCTTTATCTGTTTGCTTATTTATCTGTCAGCAGCACTTTGCAAAACTACTCGACAGATTTGTAGCTAGTTCGACTGAGAGATGGTCCAGGGAGGAAGGAAATTACATTTTAGATCCAGGAATTATTTTTTTTAACATAACCAGACGTTTAGTTTTACCATTTTCCTCAGTTTTGCAGGAGGTGACGTATTGATTGTTTGCACATGGTCTGACCTTTGTCACGTTATTGGTTTAATAGTGGCAAAACTCAGATATGTAGGATTGTTTGGCCTCGGTGCAGGTATCTGCTCTCCTCAGTTAGGCGGCTGCATATATGAAAAAAAAACACCTAACCTCAAAAAAATTCTAACAAAAGGTTTCTCAGCTATTTCTTGTAGTATTAGGTGTCCTTAGTAACATACTAAAAGTTTACCAAAGTTTGACCACTAGAAAGTTGTAAATTTCAAGATGGCGTCCAAGATGGGCAGGAAGTCCTTGAAATATCCTAACTGCTTCATTTTTTTACCTAGCAAAGTAATCTTGGTGTCTAATCCCATGTTTTTTGGGTCTAGGAATTCATTGGACTTGTTTAAATTGCCCTGGCATAATTATATACCTATGGAATACATGATTTTATGAGATTACTAGGGCTGTAACGGTACACCAATCTCACAATTTGGTTTGTATCACAATGTTTGACCCACAGTTCGATACATAGGCCTACCTTAATGTTTTTTTTTGTGAAAACACTCACCCCATTGTTAACTTCAATGCAGAGACTGAGTTTGTGGGAAGAAAGGATGATTTCCTTTCCAGATCTTGCAACAAACAATGACTTATCCATCTTATGACCGAGGAGCTGGAGAAGAAGGGCTGCTCTGTTATCAATGCTCCAGGTGACGTAGACATTGTCAAAGCTGCAGTCAAGGCCTCAGAACATCAGCCCACAACCTTGATAGGGGAGGATACAGATTTACTAATTCTTCTCCTCTTCTATGCTGGGACGAAAAATAGAGGCCTCTATTTTCGTTCAGACAAGTCCAAAGCTACTAAGGTGTACAACATCAGTGAGATGAAACAAGTCCTGGATAGTGACTTGTGTTCCCAGTTGCTGTTTGTTCACACCTTCACAGGATGTGATACAACTTCACGCATTTTTAGTGTTGGCAAACAGACAGCATTCCAGAAACTCGTGAATGGCGAGTCAACCATCCAGTCCTGTGCAAATGTGTTTCTGCTCAAACATCAAGCAAGGAATGTCATAGAGGACCATGGGACCAAGGCAATGGCAGTGTTGTTTGGCGGAAAGAGTAGCGATTTACTTGCCTCTTTGCGTTACAATCTTTTTAGCAAGAAAATCGCCACTGCCAAATCATTTGTTGGCCCAGAACGTCTGCCTCCAACTGAGTCCGCAACCAAATACCACTGCCAAAGGGTTTACTTCCAGATCATGGTGTGGATTGGAAAGGAAGGTGACCTGAACCCAGTGGATTGGGGATGGAAACTGGTGGACAACCGATTCCTGCCAGTTATGACTAGTAAGACTGCTGCCCCAGAAAGCCTCCTGCAGATGATACACTGTAATTGCACAACTGCCTGCAAAACACAACGGTGCAGTTGCAGGGCATATGGACTACCATGCATGCCTGCTTGTGGACCATGTCAAATTGGGAATTGTGAGAATCACTATAATCAACCTCAATGGGAGGAAGAGTGTGACGACTAATGGTGAATTAAGGTCACACTGCAAGGTGTATAAATAAGAAAAGTATTTAAAAAATATATAAAAAACAAAAGACAAAAAAAAATGCATTATAAAAAAGGTAAAATAAAAATAAAACACACAAAATGAAAAGGGGTTAGCGGTACTGAGCCTTCACGTGGCAGCCCTGTTTTGACTAATTTTACAGTACCACACAGTTCTTATTAGTTTAGTGTTTATTGGAATAAAAAAAATGGTTATGTACCACAGAAACCACCAACACAAGGCAAAACAATATGAAAAAAGAGAAATATGCAATTACTTAAGTGGAATTTGACTTATTTTTCGCATATATATGCTTGTAACCAATTACTTTAATATATAAATGTACTTGTTTTCACTCATCTATCATGCAAATATGCTAATTAGAATATTAAATGGCCAAAACATGTATCAGGCACCAGTATTCCTGGTCTAGGAGGTTAACAAAGGAGTAATGGTCATTTTAAAGGACCTGACGGCGGCCATTTTGAAAATGGGGCCTTTCTTGGAGTCAAACTTTGGTAAACTTTTAGTATGTTTTTAAGTACATCTGATACTACTGTAAACCACTGAGAAACCTTTTGTTAGAATTTTTTTGAGGTCAAGTCATATTTGCAGCTGACTAAGTGCCATTGTGCCACATTACACAATTTTATTTATTTTTAATCTAATACATTTCATTGTCATTTTCAAGCAATCGTGGTGAGGGGTGGAAAAACAAATCCCCATAACTAAAACCAAAATATTGAACTATTCTTTTTATTCATGATGACCTTGTTAACAACAAGCACTGTGCTTCCTGCCCGGTCCTGAACATAAATGTTAACTGCTGTAAATTAAAAAATATGCTGTTTATTGGTCATTATTGAAATAAGAATGAGCCTCTCGATAGCCAGTCGATAGCCTGAATGCTAATTGACTTATTCACGTCCGCTGATAATAGGCGTGTTGGAGGACTCGGCTTAAGTGCAGATTATTATTTGGTTTGGTGCTCGTGCTTTGCCACTGGGAACTGGTCAGGTCCACGCTTACACACGCGAAGCCCCTTTTAAACACCCTCACCTGTCAGTGCTCTGCTGGCTCCACACCATCAAGGGAATGACATTATTTTTCCAGTAATAACTCGAGTAGCACTGTTTACCAAACGTGTCTGTGGGCTACGGGCAACAAAACAATCCCACGCCTGCCGGTGTCGGTCTCACAATTATGAGATCGATTCCGGGTAGAATCCTGTCATGAACCCGGGAGGAAGCTTTGTAGCCTGAGCTTATTCAGCAGTGCAAGGCAACACAGTCAGCACAACATAGCCCTCCCCCCCCATGTCCTGGCGAGCTAATACATTTTTATTACTTGTGTCAGGCCGTTTTAAGGTACCACACTATGCAAATGATGAATTCTTCCCCGGGTATATTTTCTTGCTGACACTTTGGAGAAAAGCTGAGTGTCCCAACATTTTTTTTTTTTGCTTCTGGCCTTCTGGTTGCAACCATTTTTCTTCCACATAGGTACTGTATCTAAAAGCATAGGACTTTGGGGATATTTTCTGAGGACCTACTTGCAGCAGAAGTGAAACTCTGCTCTCATCAGAAAAACTGATAAGAAATATAATACCGCACACTGTGCCACATCCCGACTGGTTTCGATGTGCTGTGAAGATGTGTAGTCGGGGGAGAAAACACCATCTAATGGTGGCAGGGCTTGAAAAAGAAATGGCCAGAGCGGGTCTCCTATTACTCGCGTTTCTCTCCACTCTCAGCCCCACCTAATGGGATATGCCACAAACTGAACAATACTTCCATTAAACGGCGAGTCAGAAACAAGAAGTCGCTTTCAAACTGGCGAGCAGAGCTGAAAGATGGAATTTCAGTCTGCTTGAGATTAAAAACCTGCAGCGGCGGACGGAGGCGGAGAAGAATGAGAAGCGAGAGGGTGGAGAGAGGAAGGCGGGAAAGAAAAACTAGATGGAGGGAAAAACGAGGAAGCACAGGAGCAAGACAGAGGTGGCAGGCAGTCAAAGTGGCAGTTGCACTGTAAATAAGATCTCCCCACAGGGTGCTTAACTCCGGACTGCCTTTGTCTGGCCTTTAATAGCTTACAGGGCTGAGAGAGACAGATTAGAGCAGAACTGCAGGGACACAGAAATATAGGCTTTGTCTACAGCCGGGATTTATCTCTCACCCTCGGCCTGAACTTTGTTTTCCTCGGGGCCTCCACCATGTTGACTTGTAAGAACCTGAGTTGCATCTCGGTTCCTGTTGTCGACCGAGTTTGAGTCATTATCACCTCGAGGAGATTATCTTCTCCGTGTGAACGCGTAACTCGACCTGATGGCGTCTTCCATACAGCTCGCCGCGATCAACTTGTGCCGGAGTGATGGACATGGGTAGTTTGGTGAACTTTTTGTTGTAGCTTGATTGGAATATGTGTTTTCCGTGTTGAAACGCCTCAGCACAGAACGAACCCGACTCATTAATCAAAGTGCAGCCTAAAGGGAAAACATACTGGGCTACATTAATTCTCACAGCAGAGTGGCTGAGGGAAATGATTAATACATTACCATGAGGAAACAGGTTAAGAAGCCCTGATTACTGTCACAGAGCAGATCAATGAGAAGTTCTGCATTATTTACCTGTTTTTGTCTTCGTAAAACGAGCCGGAACAAAAATGTAAAACGAATTCAACGCGCCCCTTATTCTCCGTCCGCCCACAGAAGATTGAAAAGAAAAATAATTGTTTATTTCCTGGATTTACACAACTGACTTGCACAAGGCTGAAAGGGAGGTGGTGGTGGTGCAGGGTGGGGGGGGGGGATGTCATTTACATAATACACCTTGCATTTAAAATCAGGTGTCGTTAATAATGAGCACTTGTGTTTGAAGAAGCTCTTCATTAGTGCCGATGAGCATGTGATCGCCGGGGCTTTGATGTGACTTCACACGGCAAAAAAAAAAAGGCAAATCGGGGGCGGCTGATGAAGTACTGAGAACGGCCGCCGAGTTCACCGGTTGTCGGCGCTTCTCTCGACATTAAAAGTTAACAGGAGACTCGAAGTGTCCTTTGATGCGACGCACGGCAAGTCTAACGGAGCCTTTGATACGTGGTTTTGAGCAAACCTGAATAAGACGCACGGGGAACGAGGAATTGTGTGTCATCTGCGTACGTAGTAATTGTAATCCTAGATTTGCTTCATGGATTTCGTTTGTGTCTCCTCTCAGCCTCTCGTGGGCTCCTCTTTGTGTATTCGGATAATTTCCCTTTTCCTATTTGTCCGAAAAAAAGTTGTCTCAGCCGCAGCGGCAACGTGGGCACCTGTGTGTTTTGATGGCGCTATGCTAATTAGCCGCTGCCTGAGCGGATGCTCCTTCCCGAAAAAGAGAGGGCCTAATTAATTTTCAGATTCGAGCTTTGATGTGTCTAATTGCTCTAAGCTCCTCAACTTCATTAGTCAGCGAGCTCCCTCAGTGGACGGTGGAGCCGGGTCCCTGCGGTTACCAAGGAGAGATTTACCTGTGTATTTTTAGGCCCTGGTATTATTAGACACGCTGCTGCTGCTGCTGCTGCATCTCAGCCCATCTCCAAAACTAACAAGAACTCAGGACATAACTGGGTTTGTTTGTGAAATTGTCTCTAAGATGAATTAGCGTGTTTGAAGGACAGCAGTGTGGCCTGAAGGGCGACCTCACGTTTTCATCCCTCTATCTTCTCCCACGGGAGTTTGGAGATGGTCCCATTGTCCATCTGGGTCCTGCTGTGGTGAAATATCAGCCGTGTTTTTATCCACTTTCAAACTCTGGTCATTTAGCAAAATAACGAGGGTGATATATTTATCTAAGAGCTAAAAATATATCAAGTTGTCAGGAGTGGGGGAAAAAAATCTTCTTATTCTCTCTGTTTATTTTATGCTGCAAATGTTAACACTGTAAAATCAGACAAACAATCTATCATTCACTGTTTTTGTATAAGCTTGAATAAGTGGATCAACTGAAATGAGTTGACTGAACTTCCAGCTGATTCTTCACTTAACTCCTCAAATTGATTTGTTTAAAACATGATCTTATTAGCATATATTCCCCAGCATGCTCTGCTCTTGTGTTGCTCTCCTCTCTAAATATAAGACATTAACATAATTAAGACTTGTGCCTTCTTTTTTTTCCACACGTGTCTTAATACAATGGAAGCCATGATGAATTCTGGGTGAGTGTGGCTGAGATCGATACAACACAAGCAGCCATCAGACACGTGGTGGAAGTCCTGAGGCACCAGCGATGGTATCGTGCTTTATACTGGTGACTAATCAAACATCATTGAAACTCCCATCAAATTTTAAATGGTGAGAATTTACACATTCTACTCACAGACCTGTGGCCATGTCTAAAGTCATTATTACAGCCATTAATGCAGGAATATAATGTTAATAAACAATTTCTGGCTGATTTAGATCAATCCAGCTTCCCTTTTTATTCGCAACTAGAGAAAACAAAAGTCTAGGAAATACTTGTGTATAACACCCTTATGATACTATCCACACGGAGTGGATGTTAGGGGTGAGAGGGATGACTCGGGGAGGGGGCGGGGTTATTGGCCGTCACCACTGCCACCATGAATGTGCCCATTACTCTCCACCTAATGAGTTGATCACCCAGCTCCGGCAATCAGAAGCTAGTTGACATTCAGAGGCTGCTCATGCCAACGGGCACACTGGAACATGTGCTCTTCACCGCTGCCAGATGGAGCGGTCCAATTGACGCCTCATTACTTGAGAAAATATTGATCGACTGGGGGGGAAACTTTTTGTTGGGGTCTGTTGTTTTTCATGTATTAATCACCAGGGGGACGTTTTTCATGAATGGCTCTGATTTGTTGCAAGTAGAAGTCAATCACTGTCTTTTAACAGCCTAATAACAGCGCCCTCTCTCTTCCTCTCTTTGGAATTTTGGATGAAATGATGGAAAACAGTTGCCCATCATCGTATTAAGATGTTGAACATGTTAATAAAAAGAGTAATACCATATAAGATCCTCATTTAAAGTTAGACCGAAATGAGAGCATCGGTAAGTAGAGTCCATTCCCTCCAGGAGTAGCCTTAAAACAAGCATGAAGAAATAAGTTGGAGTGCTGGCTTGGGAGTTTTTCAGGGGCTCGCTTGGCATCACAGCCTCATTAGTTAGCTCCTCCGTAGTGAGCGCTAGGCCCCGGAGTCCTGGCCCAAAGCTCGGGGACTTGCTGACTCAGCACCTTTCTCTCTTTTAATTTTCTCCCCCCCTCGCGCCCGTTAAGCACCTTTTTTTTTTTTTTTTATCTGAAAATCTCCAAGACAGTGATTGACCTCATCGGTTTGCCTCTTTTACGGTCCACTTTTTATTTATTTTATTTTTTGTTCCAAATGATAAATAATTGGCTTCTGGCTTCGTGTCTTCACAGTTTTATCATCATCACTTTATGAATAAATGTGTTTCGCGAGGATATCGCACAAGGGACTGTTGTGTTTGTAGATACTCTGCGAGTAGTATTGCCTCTGCAGAATGAGTTCATTCTGCTTATTTACATGGAATAATAAAGACCCATATTTTTCATGCTGGTGCGCTAGAGGCAGAATTGGGTGGCGAGAACACACACACCGACACGCACACACACAGAGCCTACACAATTCCTCTAATGTTGATCATTGTGAGCTTATACATCCCCTTCTTGTTTTTCCACTGTAAACAAAACACTCCAGTGTGATCGCCACTCTACTGTAAGAGGTGTTTTCACCCCTGGGCCAACTCGCCTCAATTAAAAAGTAACTTGCCTCCGAAGGACCACCAGCGGTGCTTTTATTTTTGTAGGGCTGTTAAGCGCAGTAAGAGTCCCTCAGTGGAAAGCGATCACTTTTCATTTGGCTCACGCTGCTTTTAAAAGCCTTTGGTGCTTGTGATCCATAATTCAGTCTCATTTTTGGACACAGGAAATTCACGGCGCCACATTTTTTATTTTTTTCTGCTGACCACACAGGAGAGAGGAGCTTCTTCATCATCAGCAGCTCGGTGGTGGAGATGTTTCTTTGAACAACGTTAATGCACCTTGTTAATGTCTGTTCAGGGACAGTTATCATAGGACCAGAGGTGAAGTGATTATCATCATTAATACTACTACTACATAGTACTCATTATTTTATTGTATACAGCAACAAGGTCTTACAGGTGAGAGGGAAACTGATTATTTTGCTTACACTGGTGATTTGTATTAACTATTATATTAGTACTATGCCATTATCATTATGTTATCATTTCCTCCGTTAAAGTGATGAGTGTGATGCGACCTTTTCAAAACAAAAGTAAGTTAATAAAACAGTGTGTGTGCATGAGCTTTAACATTTGCTGGACGGCTACACACAGTAAAAATATGCAGCTGTTATGTCGACTCATGAAAGTGAAGGTCCCCAGCTTGACATGAGAAGTCCGGCTTTCTTCTCTGGTCGAGTCAAATCAAAGATCCAGCCTCGTGAGCGGTCCTGACTGGACAGAGGAGCCACTCCCACAGGCAGTGAGAGATTATGAATAAAACAAAAGCTGTGTCACTGTATCAAGAATCTGACAACATGCAAAAATAAATCAAATTTAATAGACAGTCAAATGTATGCACGCTCCCGCAGCCAGGCTTTCTCACTCCACTGCACAGTCTGTTTGCTCAGTTGCATATTTACATTCCCAAAAACACTGGCACTCATTAATTAAAGAGGAGACCAAAGTTCCCAGCCAGGGTTTGTGCTGCGGGCCGATCCACCCCACTGAACCACTTCCATTTGCCCTTGGCCTCCCAGGTGAGGCGGAATGAGGCCGAATCTCCATATCACGTTTGTTCTTGTCAACCTATGGGCAAACGTTCAAGCTGCGCCCTCATACATTTGCATTATAATTAGCTGAGCCCAAGCGTAAAAACAGTTTATGCTTTCCAATGAATGTAAAATGCACCACAGAGACGAGTGGGAAAGTGTGTGTGTGTGTGGTTTGTTGTGGTGTTTGATATTTTATTTCAGGGAGGAATTGTTGTCTCGTGTGTGTGTGCGTTCAAATTTGTCCTTTTTTGTGCATGATGCCTGAGGTCTGTGTGTGTGTTTTGATATTTGAATCATTGTTTTGTGTGTGTGTGTCCAGTCCTTTCTTTTGTGCATGATGCTAGTTTGTGCGTGTGTGTCCTCCAGAGTGATGTTACAGACACTGGCAGTGACACGCTCACAATTTAAAGACACAGAAGTTGCACAAATTGAGCATGACAAACTGCAGACAGAAGTTAGTCAGTGGAAAGCAGCCGTGCGAGGGAGTAAAAGGAAGTAATCCTCTTCTCTGAAAACATTAAATAGCTTTGGCAAATGCATCATATCATTTATCAAATCGCCTCTATTTCCTGAATACCTGCTGGATTCAATGATGTATTTATATAGAGTGTGATTATCATTATTCAATGACATATCTGATAAATGTTGGAGTTGTTAGCTCGTACTAGAGCCAACAAATCCATGTGAGACGAGACTTTAAATGCATTTCTAATATTTTTTCCACTGCTTCTCTACAACCTGATATAACAGGAGAAACTGGGAGGCCTCAGAACTTGCCTGTCGACACCTATCTGACGCTGTGTCTGACAAATTATGATTTAGATGCATAATTCGTGAGAAATATGTTTAATTTCCAACTCAGTTATTATAAATTAGGCCCAATCCTTCATCCTGACGGCAACTTTCACTTCCTCGCCTCCTCCGCGCGGTGTTTCTATGGCTACATTGTCACCGGTGCTATTGTGGGGAGCCCGGTGATTAGCATTCTGTGGCGCTCACGAGCCGGGGAATGTGTCCTGTCACATTCTAACAACGGTCGCACCAAAAAAGGAAAAAGAAAAAACACCACCACCCCGGTAACGCGCTGTTAAAAACCAGCGTTGTTTTGTCACAGCCCAACAAAAGGCTATTCACAACAAATAACAACATCACACCCTGAGCGAGGAGACGCATGGATTAGTAATTGTGGGAGCGCACACTTTCTTTTTGTGTCTGATGCTCGGATGTGATGTTCGACTCATTAAGGATTCCAAACAGTGAGCCGGGGTATCGTGGACTTGTGTGTTAATCTAATAACAACCAGACACACGGAACAATGGCTTGTATTTTTTAACACACATTAGGCAAAGGTTGTTATTAACGTGCAGCATCTACAATTCACTACTCAACTGGTTCCTGCAGCACGTCGCTCTTCCAACACTTTTTGTTTTGTTTCCTTTGACGCCACCGCTTTCAAAGAGCACGTATCCATTAGGGCTCAGCGACGGGAGGAGTTGAAGTCGATAATTGTCGCTCTTGTTGTCGTGCCGTGGTTTTGGATGCATTTGTGGAGGCTGACCTTAACTCTGTGGTGTAGGCAGTGGCTTAACGTGTATGGAAATGGTCAGAGAGGGGAAACAGTTTTATACTTAAAAGGGACATATTATACTTTTTCCAAAAATGTCTTTCCTCAGTTTATTTCATTGTTTACGTCAAATCTGCCCTCAGCTCGGTCCTAAGTTGTCCAGATGATACTTCCACGGCATCTTGATGTCAGAGGCTGAAAAGAGGAGCTGCAGCAAAGGGACGTTATGAGGAAACATTTTCAAATTATAACCCACATTAAATTATAAACCTGAATATGAGTGGTGTATGTTTTCTGATGTTGGTCTCATCTCGATCGGAGTAAAAGCGTCCTTGAGGAAATGGAACCACGCGAAATAGATGTAAGCAAATTAGTTCCGACTCTTTGCAGGGAGGTGAAGTGCTTCTAGTTTCCAGGAACCTCAAACCCCTCACTCGTCATAAAGAGGCCATTATGGTTGTTATGGAAAACTGCCCACGTTCCTGCATCCGACACTCTGATCAAGGTCGTGTGAGGAGCGGCATGAAGCACATACACCGGCTGAATAGAAATGTTGTTTAAGTGAACCTGGTGCTTTGAATATCTGTCATAAAGGAAAACAACTGTTGGTACCTTAATGCTTACAAATCAGGACTAGGATCCAACAAATGGTAAAATCCTCTATCAACCACATCTACCAACATATTTGTGTTAAACGCCAACTTCACCAGTTAAACACACCAAAATCAGCAGGTGATCTTCATGTGCCGTTTAAAGCGAATAAAGAACTTTCCACACATGCAACTCAGAAGATGCTGGGAGCTGCTTCTGAGTTCGACTGATCCCTGATCAGTTCAATCGATGAACAAACCGCGTGGGAGATAGAGAATTTTGGATGAAGACGATGAACTTTTAGTTTGCCTGTAGTAGTTAAATGCCATTTATCCATTGTGTTTGTGGATTGTGAATAGTTACTGCTCCAGCAAAACTAGTTTGAGCTTTTGAGGAGCTTTTTTAAAACGTGAAATAATAAAAAATATCATCAATAAAAGAAAGAAACAGCAATTTGCATTTGCACTCGTGACCTTGTCCACTAATGTCCCTCAGTGATGGATGAACACGCTCTTCATGCGAGGTGCAAATTGAAAAGGCTTTAAGTGTCGTGTGACCCCCGATTCTGTAGTTCACCGGACAATGCTTCTAATTGCTCTGTTAGTGTCACACAAATCAGGTGTCCAAGCCATTTGGTCGTAGGTTGTGTCAAACTGTTTTTTGTTAAAGTAAAGTTTGGGCAGCAAGACTGGTCCATAAATATATTTCTCTTTTATAAGCCGTCTAATTATGTTTTTGCTGTTGTTTTCCCACCAAATTATTATTTTGGGCCGATAAAGAAGATTTTCTTAGTGTGTGAACGGCAGACAGACCGATGGGCTTTGAATATGAGATTGAAAGAAAAGGTGGATAAAGATAATTCCCTAAAAAAAAAAAAGAAGTGAAAGAAAAGCTATCTGTGGCACATCAGCGTCACGCCTTCCTCCGGCTGGGTGTGAACCTGCAGCTCATCCCGGCGATTCTCAGCTCCCATTGACACTCGACAGATAATGAGCTTATAGATGTGGTTTTTTTTAAGATGTATTTTTGCTCCCGTCTGAGCAGGAGATTATAGTTTGGAGTTAATAATGCTTGTCGCCTGCTTTCACAAACAGAGCTCGCTGGGAAAACCAAGTTGACAGTGGAAGAAAAGACAACGTGCGGATGCCACATTCGTTCGGGAACACGTCCTGAGATGCTGCGGGTTAACTCTTCACACATCTGAATGGCTGATATCATCTGACAGATTTTTCACTATTAGTTATTAATGGTGTCATTAGAATCCCAAGTGCAGCGCTCAGGCAGTCGAGAGTCCTATCCGTCAGTCAGAGATCACATCTTCAATATGGTCTGTAGCATATGAAAACATATCTTTTTAGGATCTATGTCGGTTTATTGAAGTCATTTGTGTGAATATAGCAACACTGCAGTTCTGGGTTGACAGTACATATAGGAAGAAAATCATGTGTGGACCAATCAAGGATGTTTAAAGCTGTTATAGACTGTATACAAAGATGGGCGAGGGGTTTATACGTATATAAAAAAATACAGATTAAAAACCAAGGTATTTGGACTACGAATTTTGTCCCACGTCCCATCCACCGACATGGAGGAGGCAACATTCATGACTTATACTACAGCCAGCCACCAGGGGGCTTCATCTTTTGGGAAATGGTTGTCGTTTATCTTTTATATAAAGTCTACTAGAAAGAAATAAGATGTTTTCGCTGGATTTAAACATTTCATCGTGATTGCAATCTTATGAGTATTTAAGTGGTCACCATGTTAATTTGCTTTGTTCGATCGTAAAACTTTTTGTTACCGGAGAATGAACATGGCCAGGAGCATGTTCTTTTTCAACAGGGTCGGCCATGTTTATACAGGTTTTTCCCGAAAGGCCAAATCCAAACATTTCTCTATAAAGAGGATCTTTTGTTGCCTGAAGGCCAGTGTAGTTTGTTCTACACATGAAGTACTCTGCACCCAACATGCCACTGAATCCTCCACCAAACCTTGAAGGGAAACATCCTCCTCTCCTTTCACAATAAGAGCATTCTTAAGGAGTTTTAATGGAGAAGGTTTTATGGGGAAGGTTGTGAACCACGTAGGTGTATTCGGGAGATCTCATTGGTTGCGTAGGTGAGTGCTTCATTAGCTGTGGTGAGTATCCACGAGTGAGACGGACTGAAACCATGTGAATTAGGAGATTACATTTTTCTTAAGTATTTGTATAAACATATTGATGATACATTTCTGTCATGTTTTTTATATTTGTAAATATATTCAGGTTCACATTTATTAATTTGAACTGCATTCATTGTACCAACACTTTTAATGCGGAGTATAATTTTTTTTATGAGTTGCAAAAGCTCAAATCCGTTTGCTCTGCTGAAATGTCTCTGTGCAGGTGGAAGGAGGTTGAAATAAGGTGGAGAGTTGAACTAAGGTGAAATACTTAATGACCCTTTATTTTATTTTTTTAAGTAATTGTGAAATATTCTGGTGCGTGAACACTTTAAAATGTCTGCAGAGTTGACTCAAGGGGATTAAAGTCCATCCATTCATCTTATAAATGACTTATTCCTTTTGTGTGAGAAATGGAAAAGTACTGACACGTCCTTGGTGATGATTAGACCTCCGGTAATTTCTTTTGAATCAAGTCATATTTTTTATTTGTGTGCGTTGTTGATTGAAATCTGAATTGATCGTATCACGTTATGGTGAAAAACACCTCAACTGGCGGTAGGAGAGCAGTGATGTTCTCTGATGGTGTTAAGATCTCTGTTTGTGTGCACATGATGCAACAAGTCCTGCACCGAGCCACGTTTTCAGATGCATCTCCAGCTGTGGCACTGAGGATTGACTCGACTTCACCAAAGGGCAGCTCGCGGCCGCTGGCTGCCTCCGACTCTTGGCGTCGCGGCCACAACTCAGCTGATTAGCGGAGTGTGACGACTACCGGCACGGCCGCGGCCACCAGGGCCGTGTGGGATGAGCAGTGCCAGGGGATCCATTCGCTCTGGCACGGCGGCCGGGCCGGAGTTTGCCACCGGCGCATTTTCTGATGATGCAAGGAACTTGGACGGAGAGGGGCTTGTGCTCGTGGTGAGGCTTCTGTCCAACAGTGGGAAGTTAAGGGAAAAGGGACATTTCAAGGGAACCTGTTGCATGTTCATCATGTGTAACGATTGTCTTCAGTTTATTCTATGCACACACACACACACACATGTTTGAGCAGCTGCCCTTAGCAGGTTTTTGCATTGTCTTTTATTCATCGTGGACAGCCCAACCAAAACCTTAACCACTACCAATTCAGAAATAACCCTAACCTCAACCTGGACCTCAGAAATGATGTCTTGCCTCATTCAGACTGAGCTTTACTCCCCATGAGGTCCACTGGTAATGACAAGGTCTGTGTTTATGCTGAAAAAGGTCCTACAGAGGTCATTAGGAGTACACACACACACACACACACACACACACACACACACACACACACACACACACACACACACACACACAAACACACAGTAAGCCTTCCACCAACCACACTCATGTAATGTGAATGAATATATCGACTTTACCCGTAGATGGTGCTGAATATTCTGGGCATGTCTAAAAACAAAAAAAACAAAAAAAAATATACACGTACGTTAATATGAATCCGAACCCACTTCTCAAAAACAATTCCACAAAATGCAAATGACGAAGGTGACCTTGCCCGGTGGGGAAATGAGAGGAGGCGGCTGCACACATCCACGTCAACACACAAGTGATACAAACAGAAAAATATCCCCGGGAGGCGACTGGAACATCTCAATTCATCCTCCCCTACCCTGCAGGGATGGAAAAAAAAGAAAGTTCCAACATTTTACAGAGCATGAAAGATTGTGAGCTTCTGGATATTGACGTATTTTAATGCAACAGCGTTTCCACCCCCCGGTCAAGCAGGTATTATCTGCATAGGGAAGCTGTGTGCGTGTTTTTCAAAGAAGAGCCTGTGTAGTCAATAGGAGTGTGTTGTCCACCGTCTGTGAATAATGGATGAAGGTGTGAAAGGAAAGGTGAGGTGGGGAGTGGGTGTATTCATGCATGGTGTGTTCCGAGAGACGGGGGAACATGCACAGCGGCAACACACCCACACACACACACACACACACACACACACACACACACACACACACATCCAACCATACTCTCTCTCACACACACACATGTTTCTCGACTCTTTTCTGTGTGAACTCTTGCAGCTTTTACTCCCCCGAGCTGAAAGACATGAAATTACTCTTTCATTTATGCGGCGGCGATGTCAAAGCAGGAGAAAATGAGTGTGGCCGTGACTCGTGGAGACAATGGATGCTAAGTTGAGTAATCACGCCATAATCACTTCAAGTTCTGGCACTGACAGCAACGCGGCACCTGTGTTGAAATGGAATTCCAATATCAAATCCAGATCCCACTCAAAGTAACGGTGTGTTTACATGTTCCTAGGGATGTGGGAGCTTCCTTTATCCTTGGACAGTAAGTTAGATGTTCTGAAAGTGCACAGATTATAGTAGAGTTAGTACACAGCTATAAACTTTAGTTTTTTTTGCGACAATGCTCCACACAAAATCTCTGGTAAACGTAGTAGTTATGAAATGAAAGTTATTTTATGATTGCAAAACCACAAAAGAGGTTTGGTGAGATTTGGGCAAAGAAAGAACCTGGAAAATATTGGTGCGGATCCAGACAAAGGGCTTAATACAGGACGTTTTATGACTTCCTTTTAATATTGAGAGATTTACTTATATCTGAGGGAATAATACATATTTCTTATTGGAAAAATCAGGGACATTTAGGGGACCAAGATCTATGAGTTGGTCTTAGTTGACTTTAAAATGAGTGTTGGGCCTTTTGCATGTGGGTGTCATTCAAGTTTATAGTGTTTCAGTTTCATTATTAGCAAATATCTTGCATTAATCAACATAACGTATAAAAGCATTCGAAAATAATATCTCTGTACTTCCTAATTTTGAAATACATACAATTCTTTGTCTTTTAAACAATCTGTATCACTGCAACAACATTGTTTTAATTTACAAAGTAAAGCTGATTTAAAAAATATCGGTCACAGAATATGTTTGTCCCAGACCTTAACTTTTGACTATTTCGTTGGTTTTCCCACCAACATCCACTAGAGTCACGAAGCGACCTGCTCCCTAAATATTTGATGTCTATATTTCCCTGCACTCAAAGCCACTTGGTTAAGGTAAGAAACAAATTCTCAGTCTTGGTTTCAAAATAATCAAAAGTCGACAGTGACTCGTCTCAGGAACTTTTTCTCTAATTTTAACCCGAACCACAAACCTGTTCTTACCCTCAATCAAAGGAAGCTGTGTTTCCTGATCCGAGAGACGGGGTCACAGGAAGTCTCAGTGAGAACGAGACGCCACACACACACACTGGTTCATTCATTCATGCATGACAGGGTTTATTTTTTTTGTAATGCACGTTGCTCAGGGGATTTATGATTGCGCTCTTAACTCTAATAGATTTGTGCATTGGAGAAATACAGTATTTGCTCTTATATCTAAAAGCACAAAGCGGCGAGTGGTGCATTGTGTAGTAAATTGAAAAGAAATGGACGGATTTTCTCACTGCGCTGAATGTGTCACTGCATGAGTGAAGTTTTTGTAAACCTCCCGAGTAATGTTGTGCTTCCATCGGGCAGTTGAGCTACTGGTATTATCTGGAAAGGAAATATTGTAAGGTTAGAATTGAGGTTAATTGGAAGATTGTGGTGATATTTTTAACAGAAAATATTTCAGATTGGATTTTGTAACACAGCAGTGTCATAGAGAATAAAAGTCAAAAGTAGGTTAATGGAGAAAGATGAATTTGGTATCTTAAGGTGGATGTGCCCAAAAATGAACCCAACCTTCTCCGTGTTAAGGGAATGGACATTGTTCACATTACAAAGTCAAGGTACAGGTTAGAAACCATCATGATGAAAAGTGTATTTATCATTTTAGATAGTTCTTGATGTGTACTCAGGTATTTTTATGTTATAAAATCATGGTGAAACATCATGGTTGATCGCATGAATCAGCAGAACCTCAATACTCCAGCTCCACAGTGGGCAGAATTGAATTATCTTTGTTTTCGGAGGTGGAAGTTGAGACGCTTCATCCATCTTTATACATTATCTACACGCCGATAAATAAGCAGCTTGAGTAACTAAGTAAAGAACAGAATCTAAGTTCAAATCCCTACCAGCCCTCCCTACTCTCCATCCCTCTATCAACTCCTATACTAGAAGATGTGTCCTAATCCAAGACTCTTCCAGCCACAAATACAAAACCAGATACTGCATTCACACTCTGATTCGTCACTGAGGCAAAACGTGTCCTCCAGATACAAAAGGAATCTGACATGTGACGGAAACATGCATCATAAATTCCAGCAAAATCCGGTGTCGGTGTCGCTCTTACTCGTTCGTCACCCTATAGAATCCACATCTGTCTTCCCCTGCTGCTCGCCCCACACGTCACTCCCGTGCACGTCTGTGGGGGGGAAATTACAGGGAATTAGAACTCCCTCTCTGTGTGCAGATGCATGTGAGCTCCAGAAGGTGGATAAATGAAGCAGCGAGGCGGAGGAGTCCGAACTAAGAGCAGAGGGAGGAGAGACGCAAAGTGTCAAGCTGCATCTTATCTCATCCAATGTTCCCTCAGACACGTCTTGGGCCTCTTGCTCACGATATCGTTATAAATCTTTCTACCCTGTATATTCTCCTCTGGCATCAGTGTGAAGCCAAACTTTACTTTTCTTCCCTCTCCAATCATATGAAACCTGTTCATCCAATCACCTCTGGCCCTGGTCTTCTTTCACAAACTGCGTGAAGAGGATGCATGCGGTGGAATTATTCTCAACTCATCCCCCCCGACCGGCTCTCTTTCAGAAAATTAGAGGTTTCGAGCTCCGCGTCACACAAATGACTGGTATTACACTGAGGGCAGGAATAAACAGGAACGTGGGTGGAGGGAAGAAGACGGGGAGGGGCGGGTTCACTTTCAGAGGCGTGACCTCTCCTCTGATGTTGAGAGGGACTCACTTATTTAGTCCAGTGAATACCCCCCCATATTCATTACCCCCCCGTGAGGAGGAGGAAGGGCCCAGCGAAGGTCCAAGGGAGGACAGGATGAGAGCAGATGCCCTCCTGATGCCTTGTCTTCCATCGCCAGCCTTTTAAATCTGTGGCAGCCACACAAAGCTGACAATGATCGTTTCACTGCCGCCATTCACCTCCACACAAGCCACTGTAATTGTCTCTCTTTTGATATTCTCCCTTAGATTGTTTGTGCTTGTGTGGCCTGGCAGAATCAGCGCTATCACTGCACATGAATGGGGTGCACGCTCAGTAAATATTTCAGCCACACGGATCGGGAACATGAAAAAAGGGGGCTGGATTTCCTGTTGCCAGTTAAAATCAAACAACCCGACCTCCTGTCAGCGGTCCAGTGTTTCCGTGTCGAGGCGCACAGGTGTCGCACCATCTGCACAGGGTCTAGTGGAGAGGGGACGGCATGTGTTGGGGTATAAAAGGACCTGATATTTGCCTTTCTGCTGCTTGGAGAAGAGAGCCACCAGCTCAGTCACCCTATTCTCACTTGAGAATCTCCCCCTTTGGTTGCAGCAGACAGCCGAGGACTCCTGTCACTTCCCTTCTTTCGAGATAATAAACCGGTGTGACTAAAAGTACAGAGGGGCTTGAGAAAAGGCTGATAAATTGAAAGCAACTGTCGAACGTACAGATAGCTGGGGTTTCGAGCGCTACAGTAAAAGCATCACGCCGACAGACAGAAGGCACTGCGGGAGAGGGACGAGTTGACAGATGGTTACAGTACAGTGGAGTCGGCGGCCTGCCCTTGAAACATGTGTCGGCGGGAGATGCAATAATTGTCTACTCCCAAACACAGGAAGTGCATCTCCGGCGGGAATTGACGACAATGATTTATTTGCACATCTCACCGGGTCCTTCACTCTGAGTGGCTCTCATGTCATGTGTCCCTGTCTCGTCTGTCGCGCATGGAGATGCACACACGAACCAAGACGTCCCAATCTGTCCCGGGCAATCTCTCGCGTCATGATCCCGCCGTGTGAAATGATGAAGTGCCATTTTGTCTTAATG
Organism: Pleuronectes platessa; assembly: GCF_947347685.1. Taxonomy (NCBI): domain Eukaryota; kingdom Metazoa; phylum Chordata; class Actinopteri; order Pleuronectiformes; family Pleuronectidae; genus Pleuronectes; species Pleuronectes platessa. Next base: position 4,756,100 of record NC_070648.1, on the reverse strand, counting down.
CACACACAGTTATGAGATGGCAAACGAGAAACCCAGCGAATCCACGTCTGTTACTGCAGAGGAGTTTGTTAAAGATATTCAAACTGTGGCTAGTAATAGAGACAGGATTTGGTGCCGTACAACAGTAATGGTTGAATTTGGATTTGAGCTGCAATTATTTTTATGCTCCATGAATCTATCTGTTTGAGTTATGAGTAGCTCAAATCACCTGAGGAGGATTTTATCTGAATACCATTGCAGTAAGAGTAATATCTTCAATTTCTCAGTCTGGAGAAATGTATCTGTGAAAATTTGGCACATTTTTTAAATGCTGGAAATGGATAAAATCACTGATCTATTATAAAAAACTGTTTCGGATTCGTTTTCTGTTGATCAATTAATCATGGCAGCAAAATGCCAGACAGATATGATGTGCTCAAAAATCTCAAATGAGTCCAGAACCCTTAAATCATGCACTGGAAAATAATATGTAGTTAAACGGCAGAGATGTGATTTCATGTATCAGGCCATCAAAATAAAAGATTTATTGTCAAAAGTGTTAAAGAACCATTGCGTTGGAGCACTAGAAATATGAGGATTTGTGTTTTCTTTTAATCTTTCATAATGTTAAACTGACTGTTTTGGATTTTGGACAGTTTCTTTGGATGAGAAGAGCTGTTTAAGTATTTGATAGCTGCATCTCTTGTTGTTTTAATTATAAATGGTTTGTAGTCGATGTGAAAATGCTAATGCAGACATTGAACTTTCTTTCTATTTCCTGGAATCGAATGAAAGCACTGATTTGCTGTGAAGTTGAGAAACCAAATCAGATTTCTCTCAATATCTGACACACGTGAGGTCATCAGGTCACCACGGCTGTTGTAAATTCTATTTAAGGGATAAAATCACTTATTTACGTGAACAAGTTCAGTTTAAGATTCAAGATTCAAGAAGATTTATTATCGTTCCAAAAGATGCAAAGAAATAGAAACACCAGAATACAAAAAAAAAAAGAAATGACTCAATAATCTGTTGCATGTGTCCTGAAAGAGCTTTCACGTTAAACTGCCATTAAAGCTCCCTGAAGTCCAGAGTGCACGCTTGCCCCATCGGTCTAGATGGACTGAAATCAGAACTCCTTGTAAAGGGAGAAGCGAGCAGCTTATCCTGGAGGGGTAATTGCTTGCGGGGGAAGGACGTCCTTTGATGGGGCCACGCTCTGCTTATCTCCCACCCGACGTTCCAGCAAAGAAAACAAAAAAACTTGAAAAGATGTTGTAATGAAGCAACAACAAGCTGCCACGAGACATTTTGTGTGCACGTGGACAATTGGGCGCCCTAATGTGAGAGATGCCGCGTTCAATTGCAATAAAGGGAAAGAGACTCTCTCACAAGGGTTGTGATTGGACAGTATCATGCCGCACACTTTCCAGGAAACTGGGCAACATTTATATAAATCTGAACAAATTACAGTTTGCTTTATTGAGAAGTTCCTAAATGTGCAGTTTAATTTTTTTCAATCCAATTTCAATTTAGCAGCTACAGCTATGATTTGCTTTGTGGGAAGGGATCAATAAAAATGCATAAAAACAAACCGCATCAACAAAACAGGGCATCAATTCTTCAATTTTCAAAATAAAACGAGTGAGAAACTTTATAAATAAAGCAAAACTCAAATTAGCACAAGTCGTAAATTAGATGTTTCTCTTCTGGCCGTCCCATCAGACATGTTTGCGTGTGTAAAAACGTGTGCTTGCTATCTCTGTAAAGTTAATATTAGATGTAGTGAGGCAACAGCCTGCTACTCAGTGAGTCAAGAGTCCGGTTCAGCCGCGGGAAACATCAGGAAAAGGAAAAATCCAACGTGCACAGGGGAGGCTGCTGTCAGAAGAATTCATTAGTACAGCGATGAAATTCCAGCAGACCACATTTAAGTTTCACGTCAAGGAGTCATTAAATATACCCTGCAAAGAAATAATGAGAATACAACATGAGGGAGTCTTTAGTCTCTGATTCAGACGTCACAAACACAAGAATAACATTATGTGGAAAGCATTTTCTCCGTCTCGCATAAACAAACGTGCACAATAAATGTCAGCCGGCTAAGATTGCAATTTGTCGGCCATAGGTCACAGTCGGGGAGAGAGGGACGAGTGGACACCATCGGTTTAGAATGTGTCTGGTCACAGGTGATGATGCTTTGTGTAAATATCCATCTGCATGAAAGAAAAAGCCAAATCTGGAAAAACAACGGATCTAACACCTGATTTGTATTCCACTGCCACATTACCCCCCCCCCCCCCCCCCCCCCTCCCCCCAAATGTGCTGGAACTCTGTTGTGGGCGTTTTGCCTCCCCCCCCACCACCTTCTCCTTCCAGAACAGAATTACACATCACATATTCTTTGCCCTTGGGTTTCCGGACCCAAAACCAGGAATAACATAAAAGATGCTTAATGTCAAATTTCACACAACGGTAAGCCGCCCTCCAAGCAGCGCCATGAATCATGTATAACTATACTCCTCCTCCTCCTCCTCCCCCCACAAAACTTTTCCTCCTGCCTTTTCTTTGGCCTTTCTTTCTCTCTTTCTTTCTTTATCCTCAGCTCGAGCAAGTGATAGACATCGCTTGACCTCGAGTCTCCAGCTTTATAGACTGTGTCCCCACATATCTCTCTCTCACCTTTACGTGTGCAGTGCTTGAGGAAGTAACAAGGCTTTACTTGATAACTACAATGTAAAAAAAATACAAATGAATTTTCTAAATCCTACAGAAGTACAGTATTATATTTAAACTGTACCTCAAGTATCACAAGTAAATATATTATCAGTGAAATGGCCATTTTGACATTTGGCCTTCAACTCATTCTATGTTATTCAGCCAACTCAATTAAAATGAGCAAGATAATGCAAAACAATGGATGAATATTTTCATGCAGTACTTCTAATGGAGTTAGTTTTATAAAAACTTGCTTCAGAGGCAGATAGTTGAGTCCAGTGGTTGCTGACCGCAGCGTTTGCCAAAGGGTCACCGAATAGACCCGAACGGTTCTGAGTTGATTCGTGGGCTGAAAGAGAAGAAAGAAAAGCTTCAACAAAAATGATAATAATTTGAACTATTTTGTAAATTACTCTTTGAAAAGAGAAAATGTCTCTTAGGTCAAACTGTGAGCGAGTCCAAGACACAGACTCTGCTTTTCATTAGGGTTCAAGGTTGAAAATGATGGTTTGATCCTTGGAAGCAAATCTCAAAACCGAGGAAGACTTTAAAGAAAGTATTAATACATATACTCTAATCATAGTTGAGTGTATTAAAGTAAGAAACTATACATTCTACTGCCTATAATATGGTAATTAACAGTATTATTTCTCTCCAATCCTACACCACGCAGGTAAAATCTGTGCTGGCGTTCACCTGTGACCAAACCTCCAGGCGGATTTCAGGTTTCCTGTCATCACTTTCCATTTTGAACAGCGAACAAGTGCAGTAAGAACACAGTGTAAGTAGGTTAAGTCGCAGTGCAAACTTTCAAGAGCGAGACGTGTGTGTTTATTCATCTGCCTTCTCTTTCTCCACTCAACCCAACACTTGGCAAACTTCCCACGAGATGCGGGGCGCTGAAATGAGCTGAAATAGTTTGCATGTGGTCCACTGCGAGAGATGATGTTTCTCCTCCTCCTCCTCCTCCTCCTCTGCCCTGGTAAACCGAATCTCCCGTGGGACCGCCGCTGTTGTATTTTTGAAAAACAGTTAAAAAAGTAACCTAAATCCACCCAAAGGTCTTTTTACTTCTCTGCGTCTTATGAATTTTCTCGAGTCCTTTTTGTTTTTCCTCGCGAATGTTCAGACACGTTACTTTATATAGAAAGATCCCGAGCCGTGATTCATGTCAAGTGAGATTTACTGTACGGTTCTGCATGCACTGACTTCTACAGACCTTTTGTGTTTGAGTTTCTTTTCTCGTCTTTTTATATCTTTTGCACTCGGAGCTGAGGATATTGCAGCATGAGAACAGAACTGGTCGGCTCGTCGGTAACATTACCGCGCGTGGCTGTTAATAGCTTGCGACTGAATGACATGAGTGCCAATGCCATTTAGTCCAACTTCTCCAAGAGGGGAGGGGAGTTGGAAATTATGCACTGCCAGTTTTGAGAGTGAGGGAGAGAGGAGGAGGAGGAGGAAGATGATGATGATGATGTGTGAGCCACCGGCAGTTGGGGGGTGTCGGGCACACGGGTGCATCGGCGACATGACACGGAGACGATGGGGGGGGAAAAAAGTACACACCTCATAAAAGTGCATCTATTTCTCGGTGTGTGTGTGTGAGAGGGCGACATGCTCCTTTTTCCCGGTTGGGCCCAAAGAGCGGTGAGCACTTAGCTCATGATTAGAGTGCAATCTAACACAACTGCCTTCCTCAATGGCTGCCGCACATTTACCATCTCTGTGCCGCGCTCATCCCACAGCCTGGTGTGCAGGAACATTTACTGGATCACCAGATATATAAACTTTTATTTCCACATTTCATTCTGTCTGCTCGGTTTTATATTTTTCCCCTTCAGCTGCATGACTTCATTTACATTCTTGTATTGATGCCATAAGATGACACGACTAGGGAGCCTGTCCATTTGTGTGTTTGAATATTGATCGTCATGCCTTTTATCATACAGCTATAAAAAATACTTGCTTCTGATTGGCTGCAAAGTGTGAGCCACTTTAAACAACGGGTAACCAAAGCAACAGTGCTTCAGCTTTGTGCTGCATCGAGTGTTCCAGGAGATGTGTGATGTTTTACAGTTTTTCTTTCTCTCTGTGTGTTATACAGTATATATTTTTTGTTGTACTGTATTTAAAAGTCCTACAAAGCCCATATACCTCGTCTGTTGCTCAGCCAACACTTCCTGCTCATCATGAAGTCATGTGACTCTACAATGCTCCACATTTCCTGTCTCAGCAGAGGAGCCCCAACCCAGAGTTTCAGACAGAGGTTGAACAGAGGAGCAGCAGTAATGGACAGTACGAGGAAGGTGATGTGTTTTCAGAACATCAGAGCATTTCATCCTTCAACCTTTATCAAGCAACAACATTAATCATACTTAGGAATGTTATATACAAGAAACAATGTCTCCTTTTACTTAAGGACAAGTACTTCAGCAGTGCAACAAGGTTTTTCTTTAAGGTTAGTTTTGCTCTTGCCACAATCGACACTATCTCAGCTACTGCATTGGGAAACGGTGCCGGATAAAACCAACGTTTCAGGGGAATTCTGGGTAAACTCCAGGATCTAATTCTCCGGACTGTAACTGAGGTCGTGTCTGAAAATGACTTTAGTGTTTTTCAACTGGTAGATTCATTGACTACATAGTTGTGTTGTGGAACGATATTTGATTGAGTATGGACGAGACAGCGTAAACAATAGGAAGGGGTCATTAATTCAAAGAGCTCTGAACAAAGGCCTCGAAGGGGTTTACGAGGTATAGGAGAAGCGTTGGACATGTTTTTAAATGACTTGAGGGCACAAACAACACAATCTGGTGATAAACAAAACAGTGTTGGGCTACAGTGAGAACTCCAAAGCGAACCTTTCAAAGCTGAAACCGAGGAGGCAGAACAAAGCCAGGATATAGGATATAAAGAGGGATCCTGGAGCCGCTCCACACGATGGATAATGGGTGAGGTTTTACCAAACTTTGATATTTAAAACGTTTTTTTCTGCTTCAGAGCTGTCATTAAAATAAATATATTTTCCCCGAGAGTTCACGGACGCCGCTGTTAATTCTGCGTAAATTAGCCAAATGTCTGAAAAATTTCATCATCCATTAAAGTTTCACAGCTCCAAGGAATCCATCTCCCGGAGACAGCTGTCTGTGTTTGTAGATACCGGCATTAAAAAAAAAAAAAACAAGATCACTCCACCGGCGCGTTGTTAGAATCTATCCACATGTGAGGACGGGTTTTTCCTTTTAAGGGAAGACTTCAGTGGGTTTTCTACTCTGAGGCTTTCCGAACGACTTCTGTGCGTCTCCGTCTCAAACACATTTTAACGACATCGGACACACGGCGTTGTGATAATTTCTGGAAATCTCGGTGCGCCTCATGACGGCTCACCGTGGGAGCGACGCGGCATCAAACCCCGGCGTCTCCACGACAAGAGATGTACAGGGGGGGAAAACAAACCATTAGCTCTTTGAGAAACTCATGAAAGCCTCTTTTTTTCTTTTTAACAGCCCAGAGCAATGTCACTGTAGAGTAATCTGACAGTACAATTGCTTTTTGTGTGCTTTTTAACTATGAAATGGTTTTTAGTCCTCTGGTGGAGTGTTAGACAGGACAGTGATTGGACGAACGGGTGGGGGGGGGGGGGGGGGGGTAGTGTGCGGCGCCGTTGTTTCAATGATTAAAGAGTTTTGGCTGATTTTCTTTTTCTCATGCAGGGCGAGAGAAAAGAAAACAGGGTTTTTTTTTACAGTGAGCATCACTTTTCGTGCCCCCCCCCGAGGGCGTATATGTGGTCGAAATAAAAGTGATGAAAGGAGTCGGGGTTTATCTCTGGACCTTTCACTCTCTCTTCTCCACTTTGTAGTCCAGAGAGCCTTTGTAGCCTGGACACATGATGCTCAAGTGTTCTTAGCCTGAGTCGGAGAGGGAGGAGGGGGGGGATGAATGGAGGGAGTGTGACAGACATCGCGGCTAAGGGATTGAAGTGGGTCCAAGGCAGGAATGGATTTTCGGGGGATAGAGGGCATGGTATAGCAAGGGCAAGATCCAAAACCCCTGCTGCCGTCCCATTGGCTGTGATGGGACAGATGAATGGTTAAATAAATGGTTCTCTTTGTGATTTTTTTCTTTGTGTTTTATTTATGAATTTCATTCGAGGCCAGCCGGGGGAACAATTACCATTCAAATTTATTTATTTTTGTTGAAAAGGAAACACAATTAAGCAGTTTTTTTTTGTTACCTTCGATGTTTCATGGCCAAGCGTGAGGGGGGGGGGCAGCAGCAGCAGGGCGTGCACACGGCATTGTGACCTCGGTTCATCATCACAACACGTTATTGTTAAGATCACTGTATAAGTGTATACGTGCTTAAGGTTTTTCATGGTCCCAAGAGGACAATTGGTGAAATTTATTGTAGCACCACCATCAAGACCACATTTTTTAAAATGAATTAGGCAGAGAACCATGACCGTTACTGGGCCTCATCCTTCGTCCCATTGAGACAAATCTCTTGTTTCCATCCTCAGGAACAGAATGAATATGACGAACTCAAACAAAACCAGTTCATTTAAAAATTAATCTGAAGAATCGGGTTCCGATCTCACACAGTTTCTCTTCTGCTTCACGGTAGTTGACTCTGATAGACTCATGGTTCCCAGAGGATGGATCTTTGCCATCCAGTGCCATGTGAGGTTGACATTTTTTGCCTGTAGTTCAATGTCCCAATAAGAGGACGGATCCTGATTCCATAGTTTAACATTACTTTCCTCAGTTTTAACATTTACTTAACTTTACAGATTCAGATCGTCTTATGTGGTTAACATGTGGTGATTCTGAGTTACTCTATGATTACTGCTGTTAAGTTATTAGTGAAGTTGTTGGTCACTTCTCCTCACACTGGAATATGTTTAGTTTTCCAGTCTCTTCTATATTTAAACAAACAGCAGCAACTTTATCTTGATTTTAACTCATTGTTCGGTGTCACATGATCTGTCTGAGGAGTGGTGTCTAATTTAAAGAACCATCTGATCAACCACATGTGAGTTCAGACATTGTCTTTAATGTATCCCATAAATGCAACATATCAATATTGCTGTATTATATAAGAAACCTCTATTCCTATTTTTACATAACATGCTGTAAAACAGAAGCACAATCAGAAATAACCTTGGGTTCTTTAAGTCCATCTTGCTCTATCTGTTGCTTTCACTGTGACTGTGAATGTATAATCATTATCAATTTGTCTCACACAGTAAGAGAAAGTACATATTGTATTTTCTATGTAAACTCAAGTACTTGTCCTTGTCTACAACGCGCATTCGGTCCAATGAGGTGATTCACGACCACAGAGTTTGACCGTCCATCACTCCCACACGGTTACAGACAAATCACGGAGTCTGAGTGCTTTCACCTCCCTGCAGTGTAGCAACAATCACACTATATACACACAACATAATATACACGCACAAAGTCTAAAGCCAACAGTTTCTTAGTTCAAAAGGTGATTTAATCCAAAGTTCCACTGCTTTTTCAGATGTTAACGACATCTCCAGACACATCGGATGCACGAGTCTAACATCTTTTTTAACTTCCCCCGACAGAAGATTGTCAGCGTATTCAAAACTTCGGCAAAGTCGACAGGCGATCTGAATATAGAGAGGAATTCTCTGAATATATTGAGCGTTGAAAAGCCCCGCGCTCAGGTGTCGGGATGGACCTGTCAGCTGGGAAGAGACACCACGGTGACATTTTCCTTTTTTGCTCTGTTATTTCACCTCGTGAGACACTTGACTTATGGCGAGAGAAGTTTTTTCTTCTTCCTGCAACGACACTTCAGCTGACAGAGACTTGGCTCATTAGCTTTGGTTGCAGTTGTGACATTTTTGCTTCATAACTCCAGACAAATGTATTTATAGAGTGCTTTAACAAATGGTTCATCTTGAAGCTGTTTCTCAGAACAACAAGGAGCCGAGGTTACAGATGAAAGAGGCCGACTTTAGCTCCATTACACGATAAATACAAATACTAAACGCAAAGGAGGCAGAGAGAGATGATTATGTTCTATAAAGAGAGCACTGCATGCACCATATGTAGTAATTCAGGAAGCCCCTACTGGTTTTATGCATTTGATAATGGTCTTAATAATTGAACCCATTTTCAAAAAAGGGAAATTCAAGAATAACTGTGGAACCATAGTGAGGCCAGAGAAGTTTCTCCGGAAAAAGTCAAACTTAAGAAAAGCTCAAATGGTTAAAGTGACAATAGCTTATGTCAAAAGTGTTCTGACAGGCAACCGCGTCCAATCATCCAATAGTTTGACAAAAGTTTTCTCTTCCAAAAAAGCCTATTTGCTGTATTTAAACCAACAATGTTGCCGATACTCAACCAAACTTTGACTACAAAGGGGAAACATCTGTAAAGAAGTTGTGTCTTAGGTGTTTTAAATAATACAAATGGTAATATTGGGCATTTTTGAAGGCAACCACGATATTAAATTTATTTAGACGTAAGAACTTTGAATGAATAGTCGGTGTCATCTGAATAACAATAACAGACAAAAGCAGATCCATACCCTACAAGATTCGTGGGAACAATCGATTTTGCATTTGACTGGAACGAGCGCTGTTGTGAAATTTCTGATTTGAATAACAGGAAGTGTTTCTCATAATAAATGCAACGGCCGAGTAAATTCCAGTCATAACTTTTTTAATTGTTCCCCTCTGAGGTCGTGCCTGTGTGATGAAACCCAATTTTTGTCTTTAGCTAAAAGCTACAATTCCCCCCCCCCCCCCCCCCCCAGCAGCGCGTGGCAACTTCGCTAACTTCATTAGCGAAGTTGCCCCCCCCCAAAAAAACTTTCAAACCATTTAGTCTAGAGGCCATCACGCTGACATATCTTTGCAAGAGAGAAAGGGGGGGAGAACAGCACCACAATAATGTTTCTCTCTCTCTCTCTCTCTCTCTCTCTCTCTCTCTCTCTCTCTCTCTCTCTCGTTACGACCGCTCATATCAATCCATTACGTTGGAGATAATTAAAAAGTTGCACAAATAACAGTGTTGGAAACTGTGGGCCAGAGCCACTAAAACATTCTCTCTCTCTCTCTCTCCCCCCCCCCCTCTCTCTCTCTCCACTGGCGCAGCTGCCAAGGCGAGGTGACACTCCAAAATGGCCAGCTGTTATCAGCACACTCCACACCAGTTGGTCTCAATGCTTTAGAGAATTTGTTTAATAAGAATTTTCTTTTTGTCCCCTAAACTAGCCATTTCCCGCACCCCCCCCCACCCTTTACCCACGTGCCAAATTTGCAGGGATAAGAGGGAAGAGGGGGGGGGGGGGCGGAGAGACTCAGGAAAACCCAGGCACTCAAACACCGTCACCATGAAAACACTGCAAATCCCTCCGTCTAATGAGTTGTCAATGGTGGGGGGATGAGAGCGGTGTGAAGAGTTGTTGTTGCTTGAACTTTGTGTGTTTCAAGATGGACACGTCTGTCGTTAGTGTGCTCGACAACTAATGTGCGTGTGAACAGGAACACAATCGAGCAACGAAACCCAACGAGATACAAAGGACATATTCCCGTTTAGAGTTTTCAAAAATTGTTCTGGAAATCCTTGAGGTTAGATCAAATCAGAATAAAGTTCAAATCCCCTCAACACATTTCACGGAGGCTGTTATTTTTGGCTTGGTGACTTTTAAGCCAAGGACATTAAACGGGCCCTTAGCAGATTTGGGACAGTGCTGAAATGGAGTTGACCCAATCAGCCGCGGTTCAGAGTGAATGAAATGACGGGAAGAAGCTCTCCGAGAGTCGGGGCTCGCTAATTAAAGACGTCCATCAGCCGGGGTGGTTCCCTGCCGGCACGTCCGCGGCTGAGTGGCACCCAAAGTGTTCTGCTTTTATTATACTCCAAAAGAGACACAGTTAAAGTGTAATTAGAAATGTAAGCACACAGACGACACACATCACACACACGGGAGTGATTGGCGGAGATTTTCCTCTCTGCGCTCGTGTCAGGCTTTAATTACTTTCCAGGGAAGAAGAAAAAAAAAACACACAAATGCACAAATCATGTGAGCAAATCCCCCCCACACACACACAGACACACATTCCCTTTACATGATTCCAGTTCCCCCGCTGCTATTCGCCCTGCGGCTAGAGCCGGCTCCTTTTGTGAAGTAAATCCATCATGATAAAAAGTGTGCTCGCTAAAATAATAAATAAATAAATAAACCAACTCAGTATCGTGAAGCACAGACGCGGAATTAAATTTGTGAATTCCTTGGATTTCTTTTTTGACCTGACAAATTGAGATAAAGTAATCTCACCTGAGCACCAGGCAGATAATGGCATCGCAGGGTTTATCCGCTCCAAGTTTTAACTTAGTTACTGGTGCCGTCCCCGGGAGCCGCCGGTGTTTTCAGGATTTTTCCATCGTGTGCAGTGGAACCCCCCCCCCCCCCCCCCGTGCAAACACTTCTGTAATTTATTTAGTTTTCTTCCCCAGCTCAAAGTAAACTTAGAACAACAGAAGTGCTCCGCCTATTGATTTCGCTTTGTTTTGTATTCCATATTTCCAGTTGTGCTGAGACGGCTTTTTTTCCATGGGAGCTCTGAGGTTTCAACATGTGGCTTCTGAGATAACAAGGACCGGTTCAGCCTCCTCGGTCCACGCAGCCGATGAAGGACACAGCTCTCATCTTGCCCAAGGACTCTTCAGAATGCAAAAAAATGAGGAGCTGGAGATCGAACCACCAACCTTCTGGTTATTGGACGACCCACTGTACCTCATGAGCAACATTACCCTTAATGAAATGGTCTCATCTCATTAGACAAGGAAGTTTTAGGCTCGGCATAGAATGTATTTATTTTAAACTTCAAGTGAAGAAAGTCAAAATGGAGTCGACAGTTTTTTTTACACAAATTGCTCGACCGAAAGATGAGGATTACTGCCAATGCTTCAAAATAAAAGTTCTGCACTGGCAAAATACGTGGTGGCTTTTATTTTGAAGATACATTTTTAACCTTAATAACCACAGATTCCATCAAATCTAAGAATAGAATCCCTCATCAAAACCTCAACACGTTTACTAAGTAGCAGTTTGCTTCCTTAAATTAGACTTGAAAAGAATATGTCATAAGGATACTTATAAAACAAGCATAAAATCAAATAAACTTTAGATTTAGAAATACAAATTCTATCTCCAGCCTATTAATATCAATAAATCATGTTCATATTCGCGTGTGGCTCCATCCTGAGGTTTCCCAGGCAACAGCTTGACTCATTTAATTGAGAGGCCAGATCTACACTCCAGACGACTGAGTGAATATTTGCAGGTTCAGGATCACGACCTCAAAACGTCCGTCTTCATGAGAACTGATGAGAGGAGACGAGCGGTAATCGCTGCCTGGCGAGAGAGCAGAGAGCAAACACGACTGTCTGGATCGGAAATATGGAAACGTTCAGCGTCAACTGTAAATGAATTTGCTCCTGAATTAAAGATGGGGGGGGGTGGGGGGTTTGATCAAACAAATACATATATTCACAAATATCAAAGCTCCCTCCGCAGCGGTGATGTGCACGGATGTATAGAAATGGCTGAAAGAGGAGCAGTCGTGAATCGTTGAGTGTGCACTCGGCAAATTGTAATCCAAATCATATCAAAGGCTTATTCCCTCCTGAGGATACAATCAAAAAAAAAACGCAAAGCAACTCTCGTGCTGATGTGATTGAACCGTACAGAGGGAAGCAGATAATGAGGAGAAACCCCCGATGCAAATGTCTCCACATCCCGTGTGCGCTTCTTTTTTTTTTTTAACGCAGCTGCATATGTCATGAAACATGCTTTACACTAACTGGGATTAATTGTCTGTGGGTGCGCGGCTCCCAGTCGAGTGAGACGTGGGATTCCACTGATTGCAGTGATGCCGCGGTGAAGGCTGCACGAGGGGTCAGGAGTGGAATAAGCATGTGCTTTAAATGCATGAAAACCCCGGGAAATCGAGATTGCTGCTCTTTCTTATTGCCTCCAATCTGCATATTTTAGTGTTACTGCTAGTGTAGCCCCGCCCACCTCTGGGAGTTTAACTTTTTTTTAATTATCTGAATGTTCCAACGCACTTTGACCTAATCCCAGACACAGCTGCACTTATCTGTCATGATGCTCAAAACTTTTTACATTTAAATAACAAAATTCTCGCTCCACTCAGCCACAGAGTTTATCATAATAATATAGGAATAATGTTTGGTAGATTGAAGAAACAGTTAGAATGTAAATGGGCACAAACCACAGGCAGAGATCCCTAAATGGAACTGACCTGTACACGCCTGTTTCTGCTCCATGCCGGTCATCTGATGAGCAGTGGAGATGAACCGGGCCCCGAGCCAATCCTGCGAGGCATTGACAGTCTGCTGCCGCGGTTCCATTACACGCGAGCGATTCCAATGAGACACGTCTTTTGTGTAACTCTCACTCGAATAACTCTCCGGTCAGCGTTTAGCACGGAGAGCACCGTCGATGTTTCCACGAGGCCGGGAGACATCTGGCTCCTCGTCGCCGCCAATCTGCTCAAACAGCGGCGGCACCGTGGCTCCGCTCCAGCACGATGGAGACTCTCAGTTCAGGTTCATGGCTGACAGGTCATCGGTTGAATGGTTTAGTTGGTTTAACTTTAAAAACATGCATTTATTATACCGTTTCAATGTGGTACAGAATAACCAATATGGCTGATACCGATACTGGGGAGTAGAAATGTATCAGACACTGATGACAAAGATGACAAAGATTAACAACAATACAAATTGAGGATTGATATTTTAGAGTTTAACCATAAAGAAACTTTCCTTAAAAACCTGTGTGATATTGGCGCGTATCAACAAACCTAATGAAGACATCAATATGTCTGTGAAAGACTCATATTATATATTATAAAGAAACTTCTTCTACCGTGAATGATTTTGGTCCCAAACCTGAGTTCATAAAACTGTCCTGCCTGAGGCTGTAATCCAATTGACATTGATACATCGAGAGCATATTGAAAACCTCAATCACAAATATTAACCACTGATCGAGCACTTTGTTAATTGAGTTTTCAATAACACATCAATCACCCGAGGAATCAAAACGAACCACCGAACCGAAACTGAATTCACTCTCCTACCTGTGCATTATGAGTTTTATTAAGATTAGGTCGGGGTCAGAGGTCAAAGGCGCGATTCCACTTAAATTATCTTTAAAACAAACACATGCACATTTTATTTTAAATGAGCCTGTCCTCCGACTACCCTTTTGGATTTCTTTACCATTATAATTCGAGCTAATTCCAATGAGAGGGGAAAATGTGAAGCTTTACACATGCAGCAACATGCGTGGACTTCATCAGTAGCCGGTGGGTGGAGAATGTGTAACCACGCCGTCCTGGTGGCGGCTCCGCTCACAGCTCTGCCCTTCACTGGTGAATAGTTGAATACCTGAGCAGGTCTGGGACTGTGGGGGCGTGTGCAAATGCCAGCAGCTAGGTCACCGGTGTTCAGACCCGAAACAAGTGAAGGTGGAGAGTGAGGCATCTCCGCACCTGTGAGCTCAACGGTGTGTTTGTTTGGACGGAGACTTTGTCAACCTGCAGGGCTGTGTAGGTGTTTGTGTGAGTGTGTGTGTGTGTGTGTTTGATAGAACCACTCAGGTGTTCTCCCCCAGGCCTCCCAGATATCATCAGTCATTATCCTCGTCATTCATCAAACGCAGCAGGTGCACGTGAACACGTATGACCCCCCCTCCCTCTCTTCTCACGTCTACCCACCTTTTTCTGCTGCTCTGTCACTCGCCTCCTTCCCCGAACGTAACTCCCAGGAGGCCGCGGGGGATGCAAATTTTGTGCATCCTGCAGGAGCATGCTGATGTAGTGAGAACAGGAGGCGGAACAAAAGAAAAAGAACGGGGGATGAGAGGGAGAGGGATATTTCTGTTGTGCCCTCAGTGTAAAGAATTAACCTGTGTGATCCCGGTGGCACCGGAGATGCATGTTGTGAACTTTTGGTCATATGGTGCAATGTTTCTATCGACTCATGCAAACTCTAAATAGGCTGAATCTATGTCTTTTGTTCTACTTTCAGTCATTCAGGCCTAAATGATGACCTGCTACAACACTACAGCTATAATAGCATAGCAAACTTTGAATGTAGAGGTGAACAGCTCCTGTGCAGCAGCGGTGGTGCCGCTCTAGGTTCCTGTGGTCCAGCAGCAGGTCTTTACCGGCTGCCACGATGTAACCGCAGGTCACTTCTACAGTAAAGGAAAGAAACCCTGCAACCAGCTTCACTACAGGCCAAGAAAACATCAATTTCCAGACACACCGGTTTATTCTCCTGGTTCTATTTTAGAAATGAAGGATAATTAAGTTTAAAAAAAGATAAATCATGGGGGAAACAAACTATTTACCCGACAACTCAATCTAGTAGCAATTTCTCTTTCAACACAATCTCCATTTTCAAAAAAGCAGCATGTTCTTTTCCACATCATGCACAGCTCCCTTCATGACTCCAACCCACACATCACATCACACTTTAGACCCGAGCACACACACAGTTGGAACCGAGAGAAACATATACAGCGGAAAGCTCCAACGTAAATATTTGTTAAAGGCTCAACCCTGACATTTTGAAAGTGTGTATGGCTGCAGCTGCACCTGTGTTTCCCACCTCTGTCGTGGCTCGTGCTTTCCCATAGGTCCCAGTTTGTTGATGTCAGCAGACAGCGAGGCAAACACAACCGCTGCTCCCTCTCACCACATCTCCTCTCTATTACCATATTGCATCTTGCTGCAATTCTGGTTCTTGTGTTTTCGTGCGGTAGTTCACTCCCGGTGAAGATTGTCCTTATTTTCAACACCCTCTTCCATCATGAAGTTGTTTTGTCTGCAGAAACTCTACAACACTCTATGCAACACTATGCAAATCAACTCCATAGCTCCCACTACCCACTGTACTGGGACAAGCCTTGCATTTCTTATCGTGTGGTTTACATTTTGTTGTTGTCCCCCCCGATGCTTTAAATGGGGTTTGGCTGATCCGAGGCAAACACTGGTGCCCCTGCTCTGTGCCTCCTCTGCTCTTCCGTGCCCACGCTTCCTCTTGCCCGCCAAACTTTTTTCCGCCGCCACCATTGTGAGCCTGGCGCGGCACACTGGTAAACACCAGCCTGTACCAGTGGGGAGCCGCCGGTGCACAAACCAACTGTGGTGATTTTAAAGTGGGCCCAGTGCATTACGAGCCTTCTCTATCACGTTGAAAATGAGTTTCCCTAAAGCTGATATTATGTCGCGCATCTGTTGTCACAGCCATTTTTCCTGGCGGTTTGAAGTGGTGCTGTTAATGGGACACTTCCATTTGCCCCCTCCTTTAAATGTTGAGCATGACATCTGCATTCTTTCACATGGATTTTATATATTTATTTAGTTAATTTTTATAAAGAGCCAATCACACATGCCATTACCATGAAATGAAAAGATCTCCATTTCCTTTTTCCAAGCGCGCAGATGGTGACCAATGGAATTGTTCCTCCAAAACAAATTAAGGACGGGAGCAAACGTACAGATGGAGGGTTGGAATTAATTTCTTGCAAATTACATTTCATATGTAGATTGCCGTCACATTAATGGTCTGGTTAATGCCTCTGCAAGCGGGGGGAATAAGAGGAGAGCCCAGAAGGGAGAAGGCGAAGAGGAAATGAGAGAGGGAGACAGAGGAAATGAAACGGGACGAGAGAGCCGCTGAACGAGAGCCGAGACAGAGAAGAGAGAGAAGAGAGGGGAGCGAGAGGATTGTTGAATGCTGGAGGGACACGGAGCTGATTGTGCGTCCATGTCGAACTCTTCACGGGCGAAACACAACAACACAACAACACCCGGCACACGGCACTGGACTTTCCCCCGTCGCCCACACCGCCACAGCTTCAGCCTCCCGACTCACAGACGCAGTACAGTCTGTGTGCAGGGGCTGAAATCTGCAGTGAGGTAATGGTGCCAGGCAAAGAGAGGAGAGGAGGGGAGGGGTTGGAGTGTGTGTCTGTGTGTGTGTGAGTGTGTGTGTGTGTGTGTGTGAAGGAGAGCATGATGACAGAGCTACTGTAGCATGGGGACCACTTTCCCTCCTGTCACCACGTCTCGCACACACTCACATGAGAGTGGAGAACGTTTGCATCGTCACCTTAACCACGTTCAGGGCTTGTAAATAAATGTGAATACGATTTATTTATGGGGTTAGTTTAAAATGTGAGGTGGATTATAGCCACAGCTTCAAGTTCCTCTAACTCCAGGTAGATGCACTCCTGATATTCAGATGGTGAATGTCGTGACTGACGTGTGGTCATCTTGAGATTATGCATCTAGACTTTCTGTTCCACAAAAGAGAAATTTGGAAAACTCTGTGTCCACTTTAGTTTGCTAAACAACATTTTTCCTTTGTCTTTAAAGTCACTAATATGGAAATTATTAACAAAGTGGAAATATATCTGGTGGATATACTGGTTTAGTTTGAAGCTAAATGTATTATTACGCCACCACATCACCCATATTCACCTATTTCGCCCAATATTACCTCGACTACAGTTTCCTGTTTAAGCATTAGTAATCATTCTATTTATTTATTTTTATAAAACAAAGGTCATGTCCACGGTGCTTTAAAAACCAATAATAACAATAAACCACTACATCAGCCGGGCTAAACTTCACAGGATTAACTCTGACATTTCTGACAGTTGCATTAAATGTTATGAAAGGAAGGGAACATTGTTTCACTGTGCACGGGGGTGTAAGCAGATGTCAGTGTTAAGCTTCCTCTTGAATCAAAGATATTTATAATTCAGTTAAAAAGTCCATAAACCACGAAGCTGCGAGTTTGTGTCCATAAAACCACAAGAGGAGACAGAACGTGGATTTTCTAATGTGCATTTCCAGCAAGAATCATCCAGCGTGAAATTATAAGTTAACAAGCAAAAGATGATACAGTTTAGAAAACTGGTCACAATTTTTTGCATCGTGATTAAATTGACTTTCACATTCTGCAGCGTTTTTTGGAGAAATTCAGCGACTACACGGCTTCAAACTCATTTTGCAGGAAACCCTTTTCGTACTGTAGCTCTTTACTTTGTTTGGAATGAGTTGTATTCCCCCTTGGTTCTTAATCTCAGCCCACCAAATGAGCCCTATTATTATACAGACGGATATAAATTAGCTCATTATGTCGGGCGTCTAATGGCCCCCACACCGAGTCGTGGAAGAAGACGTTAGAGCGCGAGAGGATGAGAAGCCTCCTAAGATACTGAATATACGCTTTGGACACGTTGTCCTTTTACGTCTCAATGGGAGCTGTGAGCCCACAGGAAGCATCTGAATAATCACTATGGATTAAATATCACAAAATACAAATGTCAAAGGTGTCATTCGTCGAACTGCATGAAATGTATATGGCTTCTTGCCTGGTAAGGTGATGGATGGCACAGCAGAAATATCAAGGTTGCTGGTTCTGACAAGTATGACGGCCTATCCATTCTGATCCAAGCTCTCACTTCCATTTCAAAGTTTACTGCCAGGCCGAAACCTGTTCACGACTCCATGTCTCTGTAAAGTTTCTTCTGATTTTTACTCCGTCTTTCTTTCTCGCTCCATCATCCGAAACCTCTTAAGGTTGCTTTTTGTAGCAGTGCTTTTCAAGCTGCAGAGGAGCGAGAGTGCTCTGCAGTTATCAACGTCTCTATTGGTGTACAGCCTTAAAAGGCCCATTTTCTGTTCGTGGTTATATAGAGGGGGGATGGAGGGGGGGAGGGGGAGAGAAGTGGTTTCAGGCCCATTGCAGTCGAGAGCAAAAGTTCTGGCACACACATAAAAGGAGATAAAACCTTAGTAACTCACTGGTGGATTAGGAGAAGCAATTTAACCACTACTTTGAGAAGTGTGATCAATAGGAGAACAAACGGAACAAAGTGAGCTTGGTTCCGAGACAGAGCGGCCCATCGTGTAAGGAAGAAATCAAAATGGATGGACGAGAGCGGATTAAAAGTGGAACAAGCAACTTTTTCTAAACATCTACAGCTTAAATATTCACCGGTTGATCTCGGGGAACAAGTGTTTTGCTCCACAGGCAGGACGCTGGACAGAAACAACAGAATCCATATACACCTCTGTGGTTTTAATTGGCTTGGAAATGATTTCATGTTTTTAAATTGTGTTCCTGGCTGATGAGGTATTGATCAAAATTCATGGCAGTTTCCTGAAAGAAACTGGAGCTGTCCGGATTTTTGCTGTAACTATTATTTATTGGGTGAAAGAAACCTTCTTTTTTTTTACCTCTGTAGAAACTCTGTAAATCCCTCCTGCTGTACAGGAGCTAAATCACCTCAAGTGCCATCTTGAGCTGGTTACATCATTTAGAGCATGTTTGGTAAAATTAATTTTATTGACTCCGGCTTTTTGGAACACTACTGGCTGCAATTTAGGTCACAAATGCTGTCTCCTCCGTGTTAAGGGTTGGGATATGAACTTAATATATTCCAGCAAGTTTAAATTACACATTTAATGCCACAGAAACGGGGGAAAAGTCATAATTGACAGCGGAGACTGACTCCCGATTGGTCGAGGGCGTTTAACAATGGACTTTAGCTTCAGTTCTGGGTAGTGGGAGCAAGTGGAGATGCATTTTCCATCTTTATTTACAGTCTGTTATTCAAACCGTTATCTCAAGAATCTGATTGGCTTCATTGTTCGAGGGTCAGCGGAGCACTCCGAGCTCAGGCCGGGGCATTTCCTCTGATCTCAGTCAGCAGATGAAGCTCACGCTGTTGTCATGGCAGATGCTCAAATTTCCATTTTTCTGTTCCGAGCACTTTGAGGACTCCTATTGATTTCTGTTCGGACGGTTGCACGAGTGTGCACGCAGCGGATATGTATGACTGCAGGCGGTGCAGATGGGGTGGGAATTTGAATGTTTCGTCCGGCGGCGCTGCTCAAACCAAAGGTCACCGGGTCTCCAGAATCAACAGTTTCCTCAACCTTTCGCACAGCAAATGTTGTACCAGACAGAGTGAGAGGTCAGGATAGTGACAGAGGAAACTTTGGCCACGTACCAGTTGAGTAAAGGTCCCGGGGTCACCAGAATCAATAGGTTTCTCCCTCGTGGTAGCATGGATGTCAGTTTTTGGGGAAATGTCGGTCACTGACAAACAGGAGATGACTACACAAACCACCTGTGGAGGTAAACAGGGGAATTCAAATGACTAAACCATGAATTCTCAAATTCCTTGAGTTACTGGTTTAGCATGTTGTGTTTCCTGATTTTGTCCGTGACCTTAAAACCCTAGATAATGCTGAGATTGAACTGCAATGAAGTTAAACATTACTAAACATGAAGCCAGCTCAGTCAAACTTGTATTCCAACTGGATAAAGAATGAGTTGAATTAATATCAATTCAAAACTTTTGGAAAAAACAAATGCGACTAATCAGAAAATCCAAGTTGCAGCTCGAGTGATGACTAAAAGAAAAGGCTGAAAGTATTTTTTGACTCATTCCCACACGAAAAATAATTTCTATTGTAAAATACAACAAAGCGTAAACAACTTTACCTCACACTGCCCCACACCAGGTCTGGATAACAATGGGCATTCACCACTGATAAAACCTTGTGACAAACACAAAGCGGACGGTTTTCCTTGGACATCAAGGACTTTCTGCATTGTGTCTTTTATAGGAATGAGATTGAACTGAAAAAAAATTTTACTGAATAATTTTGCTAAATTAGAAAAAGTTTGGGACAATAATAAAAAGCCTGCATTTTTGGAGAAGGTTTTTGTTTGATTTAAGCAGATACATGTGTAGGAGGTAAAATGGTCCAGGTAAAATTGAAAATGAAAATTTGTTTCCTAAAGTTTTCTACTGACTAATAGGATCTCTGTCTGTACTGTGTTAGTGTTGGAAGAGTATTACGTATTATTAAGTATTACGACGTATTAATTAGTCAACACTGCATTGCAGGAAGTCACACTATAGGTTATTAGCATGGTGAGGAAAAGGCAGGTAACATAATGACCCAAACACATTGAAAGGAAACAACCACACAGTAGATTCACATGATGACAGATGAGCAAAGTCTTCTTAGAAGTTAAGATGAGATAAAATGTTGTTAATCCAGAAGGAAAAACTCTTGCTAGAGCTTGAACCAAAGCTACAATAACCACATAATAATATAAATATATAACAGAGAAGGTAAGATATGTTTCAAAATTGAAATAATACAAAAGAATAAAGGATGAACTAAACAACAAAAGGAAAAGGATAGAACATGAACTGGACAGAAGGTGAAAGCATTGACCATCCACTTGCTCACCCACCTCGCCATCCCCCTGTCATGGCAGCTCTTCCTGGGACTGACACTGCCTCCCTCCTCCAAGTGTACATCAACAACTACTCCCACTTCTGTGTGTGCCCCCCCCTGAAGCATCGCAGCACGACGCCCTGCCATGGCCCCTTGAGCAGTCACCTGAAAACACTCAACACTCACTCCTCTGCTCTTCACCTCAGCCTCCGGGCTCCTCTTCTGTGAAGCTCGTTCCACTGGGCTTCAGCTGTCTGGATCTAATGGAAACCACCGCGCCCGCTGCACCTTCGGGCTTCCCTCGATTGATTGGGTCAAGACCTCCACCCGCCTTTATCGCTGGCTCGTGTGGTTTTTGTTTACACTCTGAGTTTGGGGGTTTATTCTCCTCGGCTGGAAAGTTTGTGTTCACCCCCCCCCCCCTCCTGTCCTTTTTCCATCGCTGCAACTCAAAGGCTGCATGACCACGTCGAGTCGCAGCCCATTGATGTTTCTCTCCTCAGCCGGAGTCGCACACAGCTCCTCCAACATCCAACCGTCTTAATCCACTTCAAAGGTCGTGGAGACTCAGACAGCTGAGCTCAAACGGCAGAGAGGCCTGGTCTGCCTGTGGGCTCTCCTGTTCAAAGACCCTGACCCTCTGTGTTCGTGCACACACACACACACACACACACACACACAGACACACACACACACACACACACACACACACACACGTACTTCTATCTCTGTGAGGCGGAGACCTTACGGATTGAGGAGGTTTCGGCCGGTGCTCACAAATTCAGACGTTTGTTTGAAGCTTCTTTTTCAGGTTGAAGGTTGTGGTTCCGCATAGATTTCATATTTAGGGTTGGGGCTTAGTTAGGGCATGCATTTCCTCAATGAGTGTCCCCACAACTGTAGAACGACAAACGTTCAGATATGATGACATGAAAGACATTTCAACACACACAGAAACACACAGACACACACACACACAGACTCCTTCGAAGGTGCAGGGGGTCATGTGTGTGGAGAGGCGCGAACGGGTGGAATGACACAAGACGAGAGGAAGACGAGCGGAAAGTGGCCCCAGGGGGGAGGCTACATGACAGCCTGATACCACTTTCACACACAAACCTTGTGTTAGACATGCATTCATACAACTCTGCACACACAAACCATGGCACCTTTTATAGTGGATTGGTGCAGCATGTCTTTGTTCACGTTATGAAAGCCTGGTGTCAGAGGAGATGTTTCCTTCAGGGCGGATGATTCTGAGCTTTGTGGAAAACAACTCTGCACATACGCAGCATTTGTTGTCATATCTCGGTAAAAGTGGAAGTGCAAATATGCACGAATGTTGACATTCAATCCGTTCTGTGAATTGTGAATAGTAAAAAAATAGCATGTTTGGTACAAATGTATTTATTGACTTCGGCTTTTTCGAACGCTACTGGCTGCAATTTAGGCCATAAAGGCTGTCTCCTCCATGTTAAGGGTTGGGATATGGACTTAATATATACCAGCAAGTTTAAATTACACATTTAATGCCATAGAAACGGGGAAAATGTCATAATTGACATAAAAAAAAAATGCTTTAAAAGCAACATGGTAAATGATTTGCATTTATTTAATGGTTCTCTAGTTTTAATAACCGCTCAAAGTGTGACCGTTCACATGCTTCTGTCTTTCAGCTTGTGTGAGGAGTACATTTAGTCTTTAAGTGTAAATTACTTCGGTATAAATGAGTGAGCATCATAAATAAAATCATTTAAATGGAAAAGGTTTCTGTAGCTAAGAAATAATTAATCCGATTTTGAATAAGAGAGAAATATGTTTTTGTCGTCCAGCTCCGGGCGGCTCAGCTGAAGAAACTCTAAAGAACAGTTCATGCTAATGCTGAGCACCTCGACTGGACACCAGCCTCTACTAACTGGGCCCATTGTTCCCCTCAAAGGCTTGTTAGTGGAGTGCAAGACATTACCACATGTTTTCACACAGTGCATATAATGATTTACTTTTCCTCAAAGCAGTGTCCTTTCGTGCAGTCACTGTTAACACACATATAGCACACTCACTTTCCCCGAGTATACTGCATGTACTGCATTTGCCTGCAGAAAAAAACTCAAAAGGTCTAGAATCAGGGAAGAGACACGTCCACACGTCGTCTTGTTGACGGCCAACAAGTCATTATTGAGTTCTTAATGAGATGAAAGGGAGCAGAATCCAATCAAAATGGTATTTTGAGCCACAATGCCCCTTTCGATGGCACTCCTCTGTAATAATTAGTATTACACTCCAGCCCGGCAGATGAGGGCCTTGTAATGAGGCTAGTGAAGTAATGATATCCCATTATGACATGCAGATCCCTTGCTGAATGCACTGGCAGAGCTGCACGCCCGGCCTACTCCCTCGGAATACACTCAGACGGCGGCGGTGGAGTCCTTCATCCTCGCACAGCTCAATTTAAGAATGTCAGGATGACCAAGGTTACCGGCAAGCACGACTGGTAATTGACACTGTAATCATACCACGTTCAGGGCCAGGTAATGTTCATCGCCGCGCAATTGAAATTGATTTTTGATGCCCGGGGAAGATGATGCCAGGTATGTGAGCACCAAGAGGGGAAGTTCGACAGGATGGAGCTCAACGGGGGGGGGGGGGGGGTTCTGGAAGTAAAGATCCTAAATTTTCTGAATAGAGATTTTTGGTTTATCAGCCGTAATATTGGAACCAATCAAGGTAGACTTAACACAAGCATCAAATTTTTCAAGTATGTTTTATTCTCCTCTAGAAGACACAGATCTGTACGATATCAACTGTGTTTCAAGAAAAATGTGTTTAACTTCTAATGTCAGGGAGAAGAGCTCGGGAGTAATGGCCGTAAACTCAACTACACAAGGTTTCTATACAATACAGTATGCAATGCTTAAACTACAATATATTAAAACACTTTATGAACAACAACGTTAATTTAAAGAAGCACGCTGGAAGTCATTGTAAAGCGATCATTCTCAATGGTTTATGGCCTCGGTTCCCAAACTGGGCTACATGTACCCCAAGGGGTACGCGAAGTGGTTCAGGGGGCACGTGGGGAGAACATTTTATCTGCGTTTTCAAAGTGAAAAAGCCCATTACATTTCCAAACTGAGCTATAAATAATCGCGCAATATTAAATAGTCTGAATAGCCAACTCGCATTGCCAAAAATACCCATATTCAGCAAAATAATTACACTGCCAAAAAAAGTTACAGGTAGGTTAGTGACCGTTAGTCAAAACTAGGGATGGGCATAATTAATCGACAATCGATTAATTGATCCTTAAGAATTTCGTAGATGACATTATTTTGTCATCTACGATTATTATAAGTCCTGAAATCCCTGACAATTTCAAAGTTTCAAGTGTTATAGGCTGTATACGTGCGTCGGGGGGGGGGTACTTAGCTGGAGATTGAATGTCTGAAGGGGTACGAGACTGTAAAAAGTTTGGGAACCACTGATCTAGATTAACCTCCATTCATTTGAATTGGTCTCCCCAACTTCTTAATATTTATGATTTATTCTTTTATTTATTCATTCACAGCCTCATTCTTTGGTGCATGATATGGCAAGAAGACAGCAGAATCGCATGCTCTTAAGTAAAGCCGACACTGACAGGATTGTGCGGACCCAGTGTCAGACTGTCCTGCAATTTCAAATTCTCAGTTGCTCATTTTTCAGGAATAATCTCAGTTATTTGTCTGTCTATCCTATTATCTGGGAACTCATGAGGCGATGAATATATTCTTTATACGTGTACAAATGAGAGAAATAAATCCTTAAAGCACTGTTGTAATATGCCTTAATTTTAATGCCTTGTTTGTGAAGACTATATATTTACATAACTCGAAGAAGCTCATGGGGCCAAGGAAGACAATCAGTGCAGTACTGCCTGTTGCACAACTTTTCATGTAGTGAGTGCATAGGACGTTTTGGCAGGCCAGGCCAACCCTTCCATGCAACAACTGTCCCACTTAAGCTACTGGAATCCTGAAATATGCTGCGAGTTTGTGTCCCAAAAGAAACACATTTTTAGTCCAGTGCACAAACATAAGCTCACAGACAGAGTCTCTGAGTTTCAGCAGACGATACTGAGCTAATTTTAGGAGTTTGACCTCTGATGCCGTATTTATTACACATGCACTGAAATATCTAAAGGATTGGTTGAAAATAGTGTTACTCAACACAAAGCTGCAGTTTGTCTGTCCTTGTCAAATAATATCATGCTCTTGCTGATGATATAATAAAGCCAAGCTTTTTGTCCATTCATAAATATCACTCTCCAGAGGCTTATATTGAATATCCTCACAGCTTGAAGTGAAACTAGTGTTACACAACCAGCTGTTAGAAGATAAAATATGACATCAATTATGTTTTTTTTACTGAATTCTCATTTAGATTTGATGTTCAGTTCAGGATAAGTACTTTTGTCAAATGTTGTCCCAGAAACTCTCCAGGCATCTGTGCTTTTCATTGATTATTGGGAAAAAGGGAAATGTATAAGTTGTATTTCCCACATGTGTTTTAATTGAAATGTGAGGGCAGCTGCATGCAAGACATAAAAAAACCCAAATTAAATTTAAAACATTTTATTCATTAGTCGACAACATAGTACAAACCACAAACAGAGTACAGACATGATGTCACCCAGTGCAAATTATACAGAGTAGGAGCAGGGGTTGCAGTGGGGGGTTTGTGTCCATTTACAAATATCACTGTATAAGTTGTATAAGTGTATAAGTTGTATTTCCCACATGAGTTTTCATTAAAAACTTAGTGGGGGTTGGAGTATGCCATCTTCCTGGCATCCACTGTTTCCCTCAACAAAAGGGAGAGCCTTGGTGCCCTCTTCCCTTTCTCTGCCATATGGTCCAGCTGGTTATAGTAGGTGTCCATCACCTCCTTTTCCGTCACCACCTCCAGGTCCTGCTGGATCATCTGGAGGAGCTGACAGAGGCCCTCAAGAGACGGCCCGTCTCCTTTCTGCAACAGCCTCCTGATGCAGCAGTGCATGGATTTCTCTGCCAGCACCTTGGAGAGGAACAGCTCCCCAATAAACCTCAGCATATTGAGGAAGCAACCGGAAGGTTTGGCGTTCTGTTGCTCTTCCCTCAGCCGGTCGGTGACCCTCACGTCCTGGACTGGCTTCAGGCAGGACCAACTCTCTTGATGAATGCCCTCCTTGTCCAAGCTCTTCATGAACTCTGCCTGGCAGTGTTTAACCAGCAGAGACCTGAAGGAGACGCTGACTGACCAGTCGGACAAGGACTGGAACTCCACCTGAAGAGGAGAAAACCATAAAGAAATATTAACACTAATGTAACTCACATACATACATAGTGATCAGTGTGTTCAATTAAGGTTACAACCTGCATACAAATACAAGGTGTCCAACTAAGTAAGAAACAGGATAAAGTAGCTTCCAGTCATAGATGCATCACTTACTTCTGAGAGGTGTTGACACAGCTCCGCGAAGACTGCAGCAGAGTCTGGTTTCTTCACGGCCCTCTTGAAAATGAGCTCCACCATTTCCTGCAGGTTCTCCTCAACGTCCAAGTCCTCGTGACTCAGATCCGTCACGAAGGCTTGAAAGTTTGCAGTGACGCAGCTGACGGACTCGTAGGAGGCAGCGCCGAGAAACCCCACGTGTGTTGGGATCATGTTGATTCAAATCAATCGTAGTTCTCTTCAAGGCAAATCCAAAGAAACGAGTTCAGGAGCAAGAACAGAGTGCAGGAGCAAGAACAGAGTTCAGGAGCAAGAACAGAGTTCAGGAGCAAGAACAGAGTGCAGGAGCAAGAACAGAGTTCAGGAGCAAGAACAGAGTTCAGGAGCAAGAACAGAGTTCAGGAGCAAGAACAGAGTTCAGGTGCAAGAACAGAGTGCAGGAGCAAGAACAGAGTTCAGGAGCAAGAACAGAGTTCAGGAGCAAGAACAGAGTTCAGGAGCAAGAACAGAGTTCAGGAGCAAGAACAGAGTGCAGGAGCAAGAACAGAGTTCAGGTGCAACGAGCCAAGTATTCCGAAGAGAACTGACTGAAAACTGACTGAAAACTGACGCTTATGTAGGGACAGACTTCAAAGGTATATGGCTGCTGCTTTGGTGACCTTCAGTGACATTCATCAAAGGAACAAAGCCTGAGTGATAACATTCAAAAAAATTCAGAAAATGCCTATTTTTTTTTAAAAATGTACAAGTTTAATTTAGATAAACATTAAATTCAAACTTAACGGTTTGAGTGAAAAATCCCTGATGATGCTTCTGAAACTGTGTGTTACAAAAATAAAGTACATCTATTTATCTACATCAATTTAGATCTATCTGGGGGGGGTTGGGGTATAGGTGGGCTAGTAGCGTTCATGCTAATAAGGAACGATAATGCCTGTTTCATATTGGTAAATGTGTCGCTAGTTTTTACAACAACAGTTTTAATTTGGTCAAACCACCATGTGGAAATGTGTCCTTCGAGGGAAATCACTGGCACTAATATGGCAGGCAAAACGTTTGCAGCGCTGTTTGAAGTCAGTGGGCACGATGTACAGTCAGAGTCCGCCTCCGTGTCTTTATTGAATGGGTGTCTACTCTTCTTCGTCAGCTTCTTCTTCCTCTGCGCCATTTTGAAGCTTTAACGCTCCTTCAACCGTCGCTGGACAACTTTAATGTGCGGGCAGTGAAATAAAAAGATCTCGGCTCGTAGCGTCTCAGCAAGTAACAACACTGAGGTCGGACATGTTGGATACACGTTTGAGGGACTTCTTGCTTCCGCTTTAGTGCGAGACTACCACGGTGTTGTCTGATGCTCCACACCGCCTCCTGCCGCTCCGGGGTGGGATTACATGGTTACGGTGGCCGAGAGAGCTTAACGCACTGCAAATGAAGAAAACACTTTCTGTTAATAGCAACATTTGTTAGAAAATGGACACTTGCATCTGTAAATGCCTTTAATTTACATATAATAATTTATTGCACAGATGGGACCAGATCATAGTTCTTGTAAACATTGAATACATTTTCTTTTTGACTCATTTCAAACAAATGATTATGCTTGAAATCTTACCCCTAAATAGGATTGTTCCCTAGGAAATCAGTAAAATGTCCTTTTAAAAACCCTATTGAAAGGCAGGGATGAATCTAGTTAATCTAGATCCTCGGTTCCCAAACTGGGGTACATGTACCCCAAGGGGTACGCAAAGTGGTTCAGGGGGTACGTGGGGAGAACATTTTATCTGCGTTTTAAAAGTGAAAAAGCCCATTACATTTTCAAACTGAGCTATAAATAATCGCGCAATATTAAATAGTCTGAATAGCCAACTCGCATTGCCAAAAATACCCATATTCAGCAAAATAATTACACTGCCAAAAAAAGTTACAGGTAGGTTAGTGACCGTTAGTCAAAACTAGGGATGGGCATAATTAATCGACAATCGATTAATTGATCCTTAAGAATTTCGTAGATGACATTATTTTGTCATCTACGATTATTATAAGTCCTGAAATCCCTGACAATTTCAAAGTTTCAAGTGTTATAGGCTGTATACGTGCGTCGGGGGGGGGGGTACGTAGCTGGAGATTGAATGTCTGAAGGGGTACGAGACTGTAAAAAGTTTGGGAACCACTGGTTTATGGGATCCATAGTTCCTTTTAATCTTTAAATAATTATCCAAACAGTCTTGTGATTTGACCTTTGCTTAAATTGTTTGTTGTTGCTCACAGTCAAATGTGTTATGGTCTTGCCTTATATGTCTTTTATTAGTAGGTAATGAACCCCCCCCCCCCCCCCCCCCCCCCGAACCCAGAGTTATTCTAAAAGTGGCCCGTCACTGTTAAACTATGTTAATTTTGGGTCATTAAGCTATTTCTTCATTAGATTCAGAACAGAGGTTAAAATGTGTATCTGAAAGAGAACTGTGACAGAGGGAGGACGGCAGCCACGGTAAGAGCGAGTGGAACACCTGGGCACGGCAGGTGTTTCCCTCCACCGGGAGTCCCAACACACATGGTCTGTGTCAAAGCAAGGTTTCAAGGAAAGGGGGTTGTCCCATAAGGGGGGGAGGGAGGGACAGAAAGATGACAAGGACCCGCTTTGTACTTTAGCACAAGGCAGCTCCAGTTCCCCAGCAGAAGCCGCTATAGCCTTGTCAAGTAAATCCAGGTAATGAGAAAACCCATTAGATCAGCGAGTGATAAGCTGCAGCTGCGATGGAACGGCTCCATAAAGGCGACGCCATCGCCGTGGCTCGATCGGGAAAGACAGGTGCAGCCATCAAAAACTAAATTAACATAATCTCTCCGTGTCGCAGTAGGTGTGGTTATTATTTTACTGTAGACATTTTTTTTTTTTAAACCGCTCCCGAGCCATCTGTCGATTTAGAAAGCTGACTCTGTGATTGGCTGATGTGTGTTCACCGGCGCCCGGCGAGCAGCAGCAGCCGGACGGCGTGTGTTTATTACGTGACATCATTTATCGCCAGGTCAAGACGCCGGACTCAGATTAGCTTCCTCTCAAGGTTTTTAATGAGCGGAGGTAATTGGCCGCGTCTGCTCGAGCACTTATGCCCTCGTGTGATAGTCGTAAACAGGATGTTGCAGGGGGAGGAAAAAAAAAATATTATAATCTTTTATGCTTTACACAGAATAGAGGTGTAAACATTTGAAGGAGCTCGGTAATTTGTTGTGTTTGCTTTTAGCCGGGAATTAACGGAGTTGGGTGTTCGCACTTTCAAGCATTTTCAGTCCCAAGCACCAGAACACAAAAGATTATTATAAAAGGCGAGCATTAAAAGTACAAGGGCCTGCCCCCCCCCCCCTTTTTTTATTCTCTCTGTCGTGCCGCACAACATTTCCAGAGCGTTGCATATGCAAACAAATCACAGCGGTTCCATCTGTGGGAGTTTTGACCATGCCCGAGCCCCCCCCCCCCCCCCCCTCTCCGCTTATCCTCTCACACCATGCTTCCCGGGCGTTTCACCATGCATGCCGCCGCTGATAGCATTCTGCCGGGTTTTGTGTGTGTGTGTGTGTGTGTGTGTGTGTGTGCCTTATCGGGTCAGAGGATTCCACTGAGGAACGGAGGCATTGTCGCCGCTGACCTCCCCAAAAGTCACACACACACACACACACAAACACACAAAAGGGAACTAAATTGAGCTGCGTCAAATGCAAAAGCTCCAAGGAGACCCCATTTGCAATTCAAAGGCAAATTAGCGAATCCACCACTTTGTCATTGCCAAGGGAAATTGATGTTTAAAAAAAAAAATGGAGTGACGAGTGTTTAATATTGAAAACTTAACTTAATCGACACATCATCAGCTAAAAAAAGTAATGGCGCTCGAGTGGAGGCGACCTTGGAGGCTTTTCGAACGCAGCCTCGTGTACATAAATACAGATTTTAAGGTCGTCACTGTCGTATCCAATCTGCGGAGTGACTAGTCAGGGTAAATCAAATTACAAAGATATCAATGACAACCGCCCTTGTACTAAGTCGATGTTTTCATCCA
Source organism: Pleuronectes platessa (assembly GCF_947347685.1). Lineage (NCBI taxonomy): Eukaryota > Metazoa > Chordata > Actinopteri > Pleuronectiformes > Pleuronectidae > Pleuronectes > Pleuronectes platessa. The sequence goes on along the minus strand of NC_070648.1, from coordinate 4,725,524 downwards.
CGTGTGCTTAAGTTTTCCCGCGGCGGCCCCCGGGTCTGAGAAAAGGTGAATAATAAACGAGGCGTACGTTAAGATTCCAGACGAGCGTCACCGATTGGACGGGACGTTGTCAGGCACATCATGGGGCATATTATCATGCATCAATCACACGCCTCGGTCATTCCACACACATACAGAAACAGTCCACGTCCAAAGTTGGAGGACAAAGTAAGACGCAGCTGCTCGGAGGGTGGACGTGTGCAGAGGAGTCGCTGCAATCTTCAATACCTCACTGGGGTTTTATAACGGAGAGCAGAGGGATTATGGGTAAAAGTTGTGAAGTGAAACCGACAGGTGGATGCATGAAGTGGTGAGGAAACAACATAAGTTTTTTTTGTACTTGCACTTTTGTATTTGCTGATTCTGGTCGTGAACATGTTGCAAAATCGGTTAAAATGTTTGAAGTACATAGATTTTCTTGTTCCAATTATTATCCCTTGTTTTACTCCTATTTGGGGAATAATCATGAACCACACATCCCATATTTTCAGGACTGAACACAGGAGCTGTAATGTAGGAGTCAGCAAGTACTTCTTAGCCTGGGGGGGCGACAACAGAAGCCTCGTTGGTTTAGAATGTATTTATTTACAATCTGGCTAATTGGCTCCATTAAATTTATGCTGATTTAGCAACTGGACGGTTGCACCGTACCTGTTGCTGCAAAGACAATTATCGCTGGATTAGCTTGATTCTGAAGAAAACATAAATAGGGAATTCCAGGGTGAGTTCTGCAGGCGTGTAAAGTATTTAAATTTATGTAAATTGTGGAATTTAAAGTTACTTAACTGCTTCTAACATCGAGAATCTCTTTTCCCCTTGTTTTTCAACCAATGAGAAATATGACCCTGACCGAATTCTTAATCATTCCTGCAAAACAGAATCTGTAAAGAAATATTCACAAATGAATGGCCAACCACTACCAGGCTGTTGCTGAGGACTCCCAGAGTTAATTCATGTGCTGGACAGACGGACTTGCATCGACATGCCCTGGAGAACCCTCTGCCTTTTAATGTACGTGTAAGATACGTCATCGCACATTCAAAGAATTCCCTGCCATCATTTCTGAGGGTCCTCGATTATCACAACAGTAACTCCAGTCCACCTCTGGATCCCAATCAGCGGAGTCATGGGCAGAATGGTGAATGTCCTGTTGAACGAGGAGCGGCTTGAGAAGAGGCGTTAGCGTGTTTCTCTGTGAACGAGCACATGTCCACGCAGGCGACCTGTAATTATAGATAAAAGCCCTTTTGTATCAGACCATCATCTGCTTCATTGACTACCCTGCTTCTGCTTGTGCTTCTAAATCACAAAAGGCGCTGGTACAATCTCCCAGTGCCTTTTGTTAGATTCTTCACTCACCTATTTTACATTCCCATTTTACTGCGCCTTGTTTCTCCTTGGAAAAGCACTTGTTTTTTTTCTAGCCAGGCAGAACAGCCCGGACATTTCTGATCAGCGCGTTGCAGCATCTCTCTGTGTGTAATGGCAGAAAAGAACGAGGGGAGTTGAAGATGGTGTCTGAGTGTTCCCGTGCGATGGTGAGTCCTCCCACATACAGTAGTTCACGGCAGGGAGCAGCACTAGAGAAAGTCGCAGACACTTAATGCCTCACACAATGTGACTACGGCACTTACATCTGTGAAACCAGCCCTTCAAACCTCATATTGTATTTGAAAAGAAGTCCCCGGTGTTTTTTTATCTGTCGTCTGAAAGCTGTTGAGAAAGGGGCTGGGTCTGTGTCATGGTCGACAACCTGACCAGCTGTTGGAACACCAGTTGACATGTAAATGTGGGAAATCAAGTTTTTAAGTCAAGAACATTTCACAGGAGCGTGAACAGTGTATAGAAAAAGACTTTCAGAAAGGCAAGGGGGAAAAAAATATGAATTTTTAATAAACAGTGTAGAAATCACTATCTTCGACTGTAGGAAAACAATATACAACTTCTAATTTGATTATGTTGTAACTTCCACTGTTGTTGGACTAAAAGACATGAGCAGTTCCGTCTTTACGGTTTGTTTTCAGAAGTAAAATCGATCTTCCCCCCCCCCCCCCCCCCCCCCCCCTTACAGCGGAAACTTCTCATGTTGTTTCAAAGACATCGCCCGCGCTAAATGTCAGGTGGCGACCTCTGCCAGCTTTAAAAGCCAGAGAGCAAAAAGGTCTGCATCTTTCATCTGGCGTCCGCTAAGTGTGCAGGGGGGGGGGAGCTGTGTGAGAGAGCACGGACTGTTATTGATGGCGACATGGTAGATGCGCCCCCCCACCCCCCACCCACCCGTCCTCGCGCCACATGGGGCCCGATGCAAATGGTCAGGTTCATTCAAGCCTCTCAGCACACCAGGTTAAACAGCAACTTGTAACTCTAACTTTTTAACGGTTGAGTTTTAAACCCCCTGAAAGACGTGTTGTTCTGAATAACAGATCACAAAGCGAGACTTGGATAATCCATCTTTCTCTGAAACTAAACGTTAAATGTTGGACTCCAGCAAAAAACATTGGCCCCTGTAAGTGGGAATCCACGTTGCTGGAAGTCCACTGATCACATTGTGATTGCAGACGTTGTGTAACTGTGACGTTGTGTACCTGTGACGTTGTGTACATGTGACATTGTGCGCACAGCACGAGAACACACGGCGGAATGCATCACCTTGCCGTCGCGTGGCAACAGCTGAGCCCAGGTAGCAGGTGTGAGCATTATCTTATTCAGGAGGTGTGTGTGTGTGTAGCCCCGTGCTGGCATCCATAATGGAGCCGATCCTTCAGGGCCGCGCACGGAACTCCAAGCAGCTTGAGCCCCTGAACGCCGAGGTGCCCCCCCCCCCCCCCCCCCCCCCACAGCTACCACAGGGGTTTCATTAACCCCCGAGTTAGCGAACGGTTATCACGCGGGCAGCTGCCAGGTGGGAGCCGGGGTGGAAGGATGGTTCGTGTCATCACATAATGTGGCAGGTGCTGCACAGGGAGAAACTCCTGAGTGCTTAATGTTATTGTTGTAAGTGGGGCGACGTCAGGGATGGGGGGGGGTGTACGCAGGACGTGGGCAAAAGCAATGAACGTCTCTCGGGAAATTATTCTGGAAACTCAAAGATTTTCGCAAACTCGAGATCAATTCTACCGACTTATCTAACAATGCTTATAAAATAACAGTTCATTAGTCCCGACTCTCGCCGGGGTGTGTTGTCGCAATTTCATTCATCACGCCGTAACACAACTCTCCGTCGATGAGGGGTTTTAAAAAAAAAAATTCAGAGTCTAATGAAGAGCTGCTGTTTCAGGATCAGTTTCCATAGACACCTGCTGCTCGATGTGTTTCTCCTCCTCGGTTAATTCAATAGAGGGAAGTCAAGAGCTGCACCTCAGATGCTGTAGTAATATTTTTAGCCTGTTTCTGGTGAAGAAGCACTCGGCTAGATGTGGTGTGTGTGTGTCTATATATATATTTATTAATGTGTTCCTTTCCTCAGAGTTCCGGCACATGCTCTGACTTAATTATACCACGGCATTTGGAGGTATATAAAAAAAGATGCCTCCCAATTAGGGGTAACCCAGGGACAAGCCCCAGACATCACCCTTAAATCCGTCTACTCAACGCGTCTCATTGAGTTAGTAACTTATTCAAAGGCTCGTGTCTCGGATGATGCAATGCTAAGAACACTGGGATTCCTCTCTGGTGGCCGAGGAAACTGCACCGCTCGCAGAATCCCAGCCTTACGTAACCGATCCTTTGTGCCCTCTGTTCTCACCATGTGATTACAAGCCAACCTGTGGAGAGCCACAGTTCCCAGTGCTTTACCACTTTCCACCAAGCTGGGAATCGCATGAATCTTTCACAGCCACAGGATGAAGCTTGTTGTTGTTGTTCCTACTCTCGGGTTGAAACACTAGGATTCCACACAGTGATCTCTGCATATCCACCAGAGTGTCAAATCAATGACGCCTCCGATGGTAGCCCCGGCCTGCAGGAGCTCTGGCCACGCTGGACCCGTGTGGTGGGATGAAGTCAGATTTCTCTGCCTGTTATTGACTTGTCGACTTCCTCCAGGAAACTATTAGTCCCTGGCAGAGGTTCACGAGGTGGCCCCCCGAGGGTCGTTCTGTGGTGATCGCTGAGAAACCCTTACATAAGTGGAGGGTGCCTGGTTAACACGGCAGAGATGAGGCCTCACTGGCACCACCACACCACTGATAAAGCCCGGTAGACTCTGAATGCCAAGGGAGCCAAACATGGTGGTGCTGCGATGTCTGTGGTTCCATCAGCGTCGAGTCCACAGTTGGAAAGGCGGGGCCTCGCGGCATTTACCGAAGTAACCACCGTTTGCTACTTGCTAATTAAAGTGGTGCATCTGATGGTGAAACCTGGTGAATGTGGATTCATCAGCTCACACTGTGACCGGCTCCTTCTTGGAACCACAAGAACAACGCTCAAGTCGACAGAGCCTGGGGGGGAAATAATCATGACTCCTCAAAAAAATAAAAATGTCACCATTAAAAACCTCTTAACTTTCCACAGATTAATTTCCTCTTTGCTTTCCCTCAGACCCGTCTGCATGGCCGTGTTATCTCACAGTCCACACCAATTCAGTTCAGCTCAGCTATGGATGCTATAAATACCGGGCACACTGTGAACATAAGCCTCTGCACAGACATAATTTAGCTGTTGCATGTATGAGCTGGTTATAGCCACTTCATTCCCCCCCGCCCCCCCTACTGTCAATATTTACTCAGACAGTGGTCAGCGCTCATCCCCGAACCTGCAGAGATTAATTTCCCTGAGGAAATTAGCTACTGATGCACGGCAGTGTAAGTTCCCCAAGTATGGTGAATTGAATTACGTGGCCGCCGTCAGTATTTACAGAGAAACACACATTTCATGTGCGGCGCCAATTATAATATATTTTTTGAATTATAGATTGAGGCTCTTAAAGGGAGACGGGGCTGCACACGCTTTATTGCCTGACCTGCCGTCACTTTGAAAAATGAGCGTGACATTTGCATCCCCAGTGTTCGGAAAAGACTCTTTATTCTATTTGGTCGACATTAAATGAGGACTGTGGGGCTTTCGAGATGGGAAGCATTTCTCTTTTAATATGGATTCTATGGACAGCGATATGATAAAGACTTGAATTTCACATGAGCTTGTCAAGCCAGCTGCACAACAGTCTGACGAGTGCGTCTTTGGTTTTAATGGTATTGACTCATCTGACGGTGGAGGTGTGTTAGAGACGAGTCTGGAAAAATGTGTCCTGGGTTTATAAGTGCTTTAATTCTAGGTTGCTGTGTCCTTTAGAAATTATTTAACAGAAGAACATCTAGGATCAGCAGATGAGGAACAAATATGAACTGTATACACTACACATTTAGAATTACTTATCTTGAAGGCTTTTAATTCGTATAATATATTCTAGTTGCATGTGTGTGTCTGTGTGTGTGTGTGGTGTACTGCATAGCGATGTTATGTTTTGCTTATGACCTGCCTAGGGACAGAAGATGCAAACTAGCACCAAATGTCAACATGTATGTTTTAATATTGTACATGGTCCCTTTAGGAAGATATCATGGGTTGCATAAGGGTTATATATACTTCATACTACCCAGTATCGCAGGTGGGCTGTTAACGGATTTGGTTTTGATGGGTCCACTGGGAATTGATATGCTTTCTTAGGAGGATTACTCAAAAAACACTTTATGGAGTGAACCCATATAGTTTTGGAGCAGATCCACATTAATGGGTGGATGCAGGAATTTCTTTGCACACTGGAAAGATGACGGGTGTTTTTGGCTCAGAATCCTGAATCATTACCAAAACTTTTTTTTACCAACAGTCTGATTTCATTGGATTAATCGTATGTTTCATCAGATTTTGCTCATATTTGAGTTGTACAACAAAGGCCCAAATAGTGACATTAAACAGGTAAACATGATATGAATCTTTTGAATCACGTCCTTCCACAGATCTTCGGTTGTCTTCGGTTGTCTAAAGCACCGACAGCTTTGATCAACCTCGGGGAAAACACTCAACCTCTCATCACTTCGCCAATTTCCAATTTGTCACCAGCTCCCATGTGCACACAGAAGAGCTTTTTGCGCACGTTTGCCGACGCTTCTTCCGAGTGAGACGCTGCACACATTTTCTTTCCCCACCCCCCCCCACAATCCTCCAGCCATCTGCTTCCCACCCTCGACCAAGATGCTTGCACTGGAACCACCATGCCCCTTAAGTCTCAGCAGACGGTCCCTGGCAGCCTATCTCCAGTTTTCACATCGTCTTCGGGCCTTTGAGTTTATTTGGTAAAGGATTTGTTTTTTCATACATACCGCTCTACGTCAAAATCTGAAGAATGGCACGCTGTTGACGCAACGCCTCATTTTTAATTAGCAACAGTGAACGCTAGTGTCAGCCATTTACGTGCGGGGACATAAAATAAACAAAGAAATCTCAAACATACATCATTCTCCTTGTGTTTTCCTTTAAAGAAACGGCAACAATTACCGTTGAGATCCAGTCACTGGGAGACGCTCTTTGATCAAGCCGAGGGTGACGCCGACAGTTCTGTCCTCTCGCTGAGAAACGCCTCATTTCTTTAGAGAGAGACAACTGTCGGGGTGGTCGAACGAAACCAGACTTAATAATGCACGTGTGTGTTGAGATGTTTCTCTTTGGACAGGTAATTGTTAATGAGATGAGAAAGAAATAAAAACATTCGGATGCACACAACAAATTTGACAGCACACGTGCTATTGCTTCAATAATTGGTTCCCCCCCTCCACCCCAACCCACGCCCCCCTCGCATACGTTGGCCAGATTCACAGATAAAGCACACAAACAAAAACATAGAATCGCAGGGACATAAATCAGAGGGAAAACCTGCAGCAAGCCTTGTTCCACAATCCCAACGTGTTATCTGACACCTAGATCTGACAGTGAGTCAACTTAGACCTGTCAGAAAAGGATTAAAGGTTCAGTGTGTGAAGATTTAGGTGAAATATGTATTTCAATACTTTATATTTACATCAGTAGTGAGTCCTCCGCCATGTTTTTTTTATAGTACCTTAACACCTTTTTCCACAGGTTCTCCTTCACGTTTGAAAAGGGGAGGGTGAGGTGTATTCAGCTGCATTATCCACCATCACCACTAGATGTCACTAAACTCTACACACTGAGCCTTTAAACAAGATTAAGTTTGAATGTTGAAGTTGGGAACAAGGAGCATAAATACATCTGTAACTTTTTACCTTTAAATAGCAGCTTCAAATATGAGTTTCGATGGTTCGCTGACTTGTAAAAGAGAGAAAATGAAACCGCCTTCCACTCCCACTCTTCACCCTGAACGTCTGCTCTTGCTCTATGTAACCTTGGTGAGCGAGCACAACCTGCTGGGAGAAGTGTTGCTGCTCGAGCTGGAAATGCCAGAATTTGAGATTATTGATCAGTTGAAAAATCTTTTGGTGTAATTGTTACAGTGGCTGCTCTTCTTGTTCAGGAAGCCAGGGATCATGGGTAATATCCAAAGTTCAGTTGTTTGAGTTCTCACACATTGAAAGGCTTTGTTTCTTCTCTACGTGGACTAGTCCCCACATGTGGCTGCAGGGGGCGCTGCTGCTCAGTCGAAAAAGCTTTAAATCCACCGATAAAACCAATCACGAGAATTTAGGCCGTGCACTGAAACCCAATCTCATCAGTTTAAAAGAGGTCAGCATAAATTTATGATGTTGACGTTCTTCATTACAAGACAGCCATGAAATCTGACTGTGAGAAACAGCCGTGGAGGAGAAGCAGTATCTTGTTTTGCAGATCTATAAAAACGGAGCGTGCTCATCATGTCCTGTGGAAATAACAAATAGGCAATTTGACCCGAGAGGTATGTCGATTTACAGAGATGCTTAACATGAGATAAGCATCATAATTCATTTTTGAATTACTGGGACAGCCGTGGCCACCATTTCACTAAGTGATGCTAATTTAAAACGTGAAAACTGAGGAGAAATATTATCGTGAAAGAGGAAAAGAAAAGTGCACGATGCGATACGAGTACTGTCACACAGCATTAGGTCTTTATTTATGCTTTATCAGCTCAGATTGCATTGTTGGCTCTGGATACAATGGAAAGGGGATTTTATTTTCCTTTCACGTTGCACATTTTAATCAGCTCCTCCGCTCAGCCCGAGCTCACGACGTCTGTGCTCAGACCCGACGGATCAATTCACCGGCCGCGATGTGTGCACTGGCTCCGAAAGTAAACACGGGGATCCCCGGCTGGTTTTGTGCGCTGACGATACAAATTAATTTTATTCAGACAAGATGAAGGATTCCTTATCAATGTTGACAAAAGGGGGGAAACACAAGCTCCTCTGTGCAGCTCGACCAGAAGCGTCACTCAAACAGTTGGCTCGAATTTCCCGACTGATCACCTGGAATATTTGCGAATTTAAATACAAATGTTGATGTTCTCATGACCAACAGATGATATCAAAATCAATTTGAGTCCGTAAAGAAAGAGCGACAACTGTATTTGAAGACAACCTGTTATTTCTTCACATTGGGAGTAGACTGCGAACAATATGAATTTTTTAGGGCCTGATGTGAAAAGTGAAATACATTTCCGATATCGATATTCAACCTAACAAACACATTAAACACATTTTTAATGATTCCTATCAAACTCTTAAGATAAAAACTTCATATTTGACAGTTTAGCTTAAAAAAATGTGTCATAAATCCTAAAAAGAACATCTAGATCCAACCTCATTTAAAGAATTTGTGTTGTTTATCCTGTAAAATCATAGTTTTCTCCCGTGTGCATTTCATAAAACATTAACAGACATTGACATGTCTGTGAAAAGCTCATATCGACCGACTTTTATTTATTTATTCTCGTTTACCCGTAGAATCAGTCAAGCTCTATTTGGGATAAATGTAGAAAATAATATTTAGTTTCAAACTGTCACATCGGCTTTTCTCCCGTGAAAAATGAAGCCAGATGTCTCGACCCACTGATAAATGAAGAAGGCTGGTGATGGATTGTTTCCTAAACGCTAACGGAAGCACCTTACAACCGATCGGAGCTGTAATGAGTCCGTGTGCATGCAGGGTCCTCGCGGGGGGGCGGGGCCAGAGACCTGCTCGCCTGTCAGCTCATGTAAATGTGACTCTTTATTAATGGCAGGTCACTGGCTCTGCACCAATGGCTGTCGATGTGTCGATGGGGGCCGGACCTCGGCTGTGACAGTCCTGATTAGGGGTCGGGGTCATTTGAACAACTCGGCTACTACAGGAGGTCGTGCTGCGTTCAATGACAGCACTGCTTGTCCGTTCACTGTGACTTTGAAGAAGGGAGAAGAAGAAGGGATAGTGAAAGTCCCACCAGTAGAGGGCAAAGCGTCTTAAATAAGAACTCAATGGAAAAGGGGGGCTGTTATTGTTTGCGCCTTCATGCCACATCCTGGAAATATCCCAGATCAACGTCAGTAATTCGATTTTTGATTAATATTTTAGGCCAATTCATCTGCCTCCATTTATAGAAACCCTGATTGCCTGTTACTTTTAATATCATGGAGCAGGGGAACGGGACATTGGCAGTGTGACATTGTCATTTTCGAGTCTAAACTGACACCTGCGGCCCCCCCGCCCCCGGTCATCCCTTCGAATCCTACGCCAGCACGACAATGGACCACAAAATAAGGCCGTGACCATACACAGCTCTGATTGTGCGGCCAATGGAATAATTAAGTCGTACAGCCGCCCCGTTCCGGAAACCTCATTTTTAATTTCGACTTTCATTTGATTCTCGCAAATGAATATCTTCTCTCTCCGTCCAACTCGTATCGAGTCTGGAACCTTTTCAGCGAAGATGAATGTTTGTCCAAGATAGTTTTGAATCATTCGGTCCAGCTGTGGTTTATTTGGGGGGGGGGGGCTGAAATGAAAATACAAAGTGAACGCATCAGGAGATCTTAATGTGGGCATTTTAAGAAGTTAAGCCAAATCCGAAGCGCTCAGCGACAGGAGGAGAGAAAAGAAGAGTAAAGAAGAAACTGTGATTTTGTTTTTTGAGCTTTGTTTATTTCCAAAAAGCTCTCCTCCCTCCCTGGTGGAGATTTCTGAACGCGATGTCATCTCTTTATTATCTTTGAAGGCGTTTCCACCTATAGGACCTCGTGAATAAGCCTAATCTGAGGAAAGTTGCAGAAATATTGAGAGCTGGCTCTGACTGATAAAAACATGTTTTTCCTCTTCTTCTGTATTTCTCTCCCTTTGGAGGAGAAACACGTTTTGTATTCAAACATCCAAGGAGTGAAAAAAAACTTAAAAATGAAGCAAGGTGACCGCACACTGTTATCTGGCTCCCCCAGTGTGCTCCCACAAACACACACGTGCACAGGCATGTACAACACTGCATACTGTACACTCTGATAAGTGCAACCTCATATCTACAACATAGACTCTCCTCCACATGCATTACATCAACAAAACCCATATCCACACGCGTATATATGACTTCTGCATTGTTGTTTGTTTGTTAGACAACACATCCGCACCCTCCTCCTCCTCCTCCCACACAGGAGAAACATGCAGGGGGACCCACTGTGTGATAATCTATTTCTTCCACCACATTGAAATTCTGTGGATGCTTCCTTCCCTCTTACTCACAGCATTTTCAAAAGATTGTCCCCAACTTCAGGAAGGCAAGGAAATTGCTTTTAAGGGGAGATTTAAGCCTGAACATAAACAAAGTGATGACTCTGATTTGGGGCCAGAGTTACATTCATTTCTTTTTTACTCCACAGGTCTGACACATTGCATTGAGAAAGCACACGCCGCCTTTTGGTCGTGATCCGATTTACAGATATACCATCAATTTAAAAGTGGGGAAAAAATAAGCCTGTGAAATGTTGTTAAAGGTTTTTTACTGTTTAGATTAAATATGCCATTAGTCTTGTGCAGGAGTGACCTTATTAGGAGTGTGAGCTCGAGGCTTGATTTTTAAATCGGGGGCTGTCAGAACATGGAGAAGAGGCAGATACAGGAAACAGAAAGACAGCCGTGCCTGGAGCTCACTGGAAAAATACAGTCAACTTAAGCCATGTATATTATGAGCAGAATACTATTGTGTGTGTTACTGCTGGGTCTGAAGCAACTCAGCAAGTGTGGTCACCTTTAGGTTTGGTACATTGTCCAGTGCCATTGGACAGTCCTAGCTGTCAATCACACGGTATCCACACCCTACGTCAAATGGAACCAGAATTTACAACATGGACATTATGCCTTTTTAAATAGCACCTTGAATCTAACTCTGTGTATTTAGGTTGCTTTATTAATTACATTTTCTAAAAGCCAAATGGAAATGTTTACTGGTGTTATAAATCAAGTGAGGATCTTTTCCATTGACTCAACCAGTAGAGGAGTATTACCTCCAAATTAGATAATCTTTTAAACTATAGAAAGTTTTCACATTTTGATTTGCTCTTTCCCAATTCTTCCCTTTTCTCTTTAACGCTCAACTATATTTGAAAACATGACTATTATTAGAATCATCATGAAGTGTGTTTGGTAAGTGTAGGTCCAGTCCGAACTAGAAGGTTGTGTCTCATGGTGTCAGCTTCCTATTCAGGCTGTGGAGGAGCTTCAGTTGCTCTATTTGCACTTGAACGCACCCAGAAGCTTGTTTTTTCCCTTGAGGTCCATTTTCTTCCACCTAGTCACTGGTTGTGTGTTAAGCTCTGAGCTCTTCCAAAATGAGGGTGACCTACAACTTAATGCAGTGCCTGAACGCATCCTGTGACAGACGGAGGGACTGAAGCTGCTGCCTCTCCTGCTACACCTCCTGTGTAAACACAGTGTAACCACCAGCAGGGAAAAGAAGTACATTTGAGGACCCAGAGTTTCACCATCCACTCAATACTGCACCGCGGCTGAAAACACAGAATCCCACAGGGCTCCGGCTTTGCTATTTCTGTTTTTGCAAGAGAACGATTGAATAAAAAAAAAAATGAAGGCGCTCAGGTTTCTGCCATTTTGGACCGTGCAGTGTGACCGGCAGATCCGAGGTCAGCGGTGTCAGGACACGCTGCCGCTGCTGCAAATAGCTGACGTCAGCGTTTTCAGTGTCAAAGGTCGCGAGAGTTGTACTTGTGTGACACAAATCTTTCATGTGGATACTTTACCGCCATGAGCGAGTGAAATTCAATTCAGTCCAGTTTCATTTCCACAAGTCGTGAGACATGTTATCTCAGGGCATTTTGTTACAGAGTGAGGTCAGGACCATGCAGTAGAGAAACCATGTGGCAGCAGCGTAGAGGAATGAAATATCTTCACAGGAAGAAACCTCCAAAAGAACTGGTCTCGGGGTAGGCGGCCATTTTCTTTGAGAGAGAGACAGAGAGAGAGAGAATGAATGTTGGTTTGATTGGGTCCTTGTAGTAAATGAACATTAAATATTAAAGATTTGGGGACATTATCAGTAGTTTAAAGTTGTAGGTACAAAAGGTTGAAGGATCAGGATCTGGCACAAACGTGTGATGAGCTGCAGCTTCATTTTTTCCTCTGGATTTCATAGCGAACACATGTTGCGTTTGGCAGATGACAAAACAATCCTCTAGCTTCTCTTTCTCTTCACTCCATCTATTCCACCTGTCACCCCGGCCGCTTAGCTGCGAACTGCTTTACGAATAAAACCCGAGCGGTGGACGCCGAGCCGCAACTCCCACCACGCCCCCATCCCACGGGGAGGGCGATGGATAATTGTGACCTCCTCCATACCTGGATTATTTCGGTTCCGCCACACTCTCCCACCAGACATGGTACACCCACTTCCATACGGCATCTCGGCTCAGGGGAGCCAAAGGGCTCTCGGTTCGCTATTTCCAGCCATGGAGATCATGTAGGTGTGCAGCCTGCGAGTTTCTCACTTTAAGAGGCTGTCAGTTTTCAGAATGTGACTCGGCAGCAGAGAGCAGATGGAGACGACTGCAGTGTCTGTGGACACTGTGTCTATTTTCCTTTTGGCCTGAGAGTGTAACTTGGAGGATGAGGTGGCAAGAGGCTGTCAGAGGGGGAGTCAGAAGGTGCAGGGGGAGCTCAGGGATTTCTGGTGCTTTTAAAATATTACTGACAAGGAATTTATCTTTTACTCACCAGTTCCTTATGGCATTAAAACACAAAGAGCTTATAGGGAATCAAGAAATTGGATGTTTTATAGGTTCTTTATGTAATTGTTGTATTGGTATCCGTAGTTTATACAGTTAAATAAAGAACATGGAACATGAAATAAATATGTGTCATGTTCCCTGATCTCCTAAAAAGATCTTTAAATATTGTAATATCCTTATAACTGTTTTCAAATTGATAAACTTGTGTAATTGGCCAGTGAAGTTGGGGATAATTTTGGTTGACTATTTGTTTTGGGGAAATTTACCTTTCAAGATCAAAAAGTAAAAAAATAGCGACGTAAACATATGTGCATAATAACAACAATTATACAAGACAAGTCGCTAATTCAGATAAATATTATTTTTGTTTTATGTGTTTTCAATTACTCACAGTTTTGGTCAATTGTTTGACTCCTGGCCAAATACAGCCAGACCGAAATAAGCAATTGTACTCGATCTACGGAGGCTACATAGGAAGAGGTGAGGAGTGAAACAGAGCACCGCCACGGCTCTAACACATCAAATCAAAAAGAGGTCATCAAATGTAACCTCTCGTTTCCACCTGCGTAACAGGAGCAGAGCAGTTGAGGTGAACCACAGGAAAACAGCTTTTTACCACGAGCGGCTGTTAAACGTCTGACACAAACACCCGAAAGGAGCATCACACACACAGAGGCTGCGAAAACGAATCAAACACATCACACAGGGCAGGGAAATGAAATCCTCCCGCTGCGTTGCACTGACCTTCACATCTGTGAACATGCGCCATTCACAAAATCAAAATTGGATTTTTTTTTTTTCTGATTTAATAAAGCAAGATGCTTGACTGTTCACGTTACTGCGCTCTGCACAACGCACAAGGACGCCTGCCTCGGCTCGTTGCTGCTTTTCATGAAGATCAATTCAGAACGGGGCCGATCACAATTTAATCCACGGGCGTAATTGTAAGACGGGGGACTTCTTCTGTGCTCCATGTTAATCTCACTCTGCCCGACGCTGCTTCCTTCTGTTTCCCAGGCTTTTCAAGGAAGCCGGGTTCTCACAGATGTCAGTGTTTGCTGCACGGTTTGGAAACCCTCCATTGTTTTGGAGGTTATACGTGGGAGAGGGAATGAGTTCAAATACTGTTTGAATAACACTTTTGGAACATGAAAAGGTTTAATGCGTTCAAATCCTTTTTGTATTTTTTTTTAGATTATGCATGACAGCATTTTAAAAAGCATAGATTGTATTAATTTGTATAAATTTAGCCCCTGGGGCAATGGCCGATATTGTGGGGCCTCTGGTGTAGATGGTGGATAACTGGTGTTTTAGGTCCTGTTGACCCTTTGGCTTATTTCTATTAACTGATATCTGCATATGTATATTAATAAATTCAAAAGCCAATATATTCCATACATTCTGACTTTTTTTTTTGTCTCCACATTGACGTACAAAACCTGCTCCCATGTGATTGGCCCAACTAGACACAAGCTACACACAGTACAGCAGCTGACGTACATGTGTGCATGTAATCACATGGTTCAGTCTCTGTAAAGCTATTATTTCCCTCCCTCCTTCCATTCTCAGCACACACACACAAACTCACACACACACACACACTCTCTTGCATTTGCATTGGAGCTAATCCCAGAGGTGTAATCAATGCGGAAACACTTGGCATCAGCAGTATGACAGCATGCTGCAGCACAGCTAGCATGGCAATGAGTATCCAGCAAATCAAGGAATGGGAACCTTATTAAATAAAAGCGGGAAGGGTCAATAGCGGCTATTGACGAGTCCATGAAGCCCCCTCATTTTACCAACCCAGCAAGGGGGACGGGTCGGCCCAGTCTGTGTCAAACTGGTATCCTTGAATGCTAATGCTGCATCCTTGGGAGGTGACTTTGTTGTGCTCAACAAATGAAGTTCAAAAACCAAATCAGAAACCAGCTCGTTGAGGGATCCCCTGGAGTCCTGGACGTTTTTTTTAAATACACACAGACAACATGCACTGGAGAGTAAATCGCACAAACGCACTCACACAAACAGTAACCAACGTGTGTGATGTCCGACGGCCCGAGAGTCTGTCGACATCAGGGGTTGTAATCAATGAGAGGCGTTCAATTAAAGGTCCATTTCAGTTTTATTTAGTTCTTTACTTCCAAGGGCAGCAGCGACGGGAGCAGCAGGAATTTAGTGAAACTGTCAATATGTCCTTCTGCCTCAGTGTTAGAGGAAAGACTAAGCGCTCAGTGCTTCACAGCCAGAGAGAGGTTATAATGCATGACATTAACTTTAATGAATCAGATTTAAAGCTCTCGTGCTTGTATTTCTCTCCACTTCCAAACTGCAGGCGAGACGGCTCGTGTAACGACACTGTCCGCGGAACAAAATGGATTTGTGTGATTCCTTTCATGGTTTTTTCTGACGTGACAACTGGAGAATGGATAAATCGAAGAGAGAAGGATAAGCCACTGGAAGAGTTTGAGCCTTTAAAACTTCTTAGCATTCGTGTATTCAAATCAGAGTCGGAGACGAATGAACTTGAACACGTTCAGATCATTTTCAACAATAATCCAGAATGAGAAGACGGACTTAGTGATGACGGCTCAGGGAGAACTCTACACGTCTTGTTTGTTTAGATGAGTTCACCAGTTTCATTCAGTTTGCTTCCTCTCGTGTTAATCATCTTCAATTTAAAGGCTTTTAAAATCTGGACATTGATGCTTAGTTAACATGTAAAACCAGACGTGTGGAATCTGTTGTGTGGACTCAGGATACACAGATCTGACTTTACCAGTCCCGATACTGATACCTGGAAAATAAGAGACGAGTGATGAAGTTAGTTTAGTTTGTTAGTTTGCAGATATATCCAAGTAGCTGCAGTAACTTGTTGGCGTAGGAATTGTGAAGTTACTCCCACTACTGATGTGTGAAGTACTTGTTAAAGTAAATGTACAATAACACTGATTTGAATTAAAAAGATCGATCCCATACATCAAGTATATTATCACGGAATCCCTATTAAAAGAGTCCATATTGGATCAGCTTGACTAAGAGAGAGATATACCACAATGGCCCAAATAGCATAAATCCCACTACAAAGATTTCCTCTGAGCATTTCAAACTGTCCCTTTGAGCTTCTCATCATCTCTACCACCAGCAGTTTGACGTCACTGAGGTCTGTCTGTGTTTCAAACTTATTTTCACTCTTTGGAAATCAAATATTCTCTGCAACAGCTTGATGTGCTACTACACAAGCCTTCAGCAACTCCTGCAGGTTGACTTGGGCTTTTGAAACCCTCTGAGGGGCCCCTCAAAAAGAAAACACTAAAAACAGGTTTGAAGAGAAGTCGGTAGCATAGCCACGATCTGGCTAGGAACTGAAAATGTGCATGTCCTCATCTGTAAGAAGACTAACAGAAGACTTGACGACCCTGTATGTAATGTGGGACTCTTAACACATTGTCTTACTAACACACATGTAGAGGGAGAAAGACAGAAGTGAGCGGAGATGTGGTTTGTTGTTCACCTCAATCAAGACCTTGCTCATCTGAAAGATTATCTACCGATCTGTCGTGGCTTATTCCACAGCAGCATTTGAAGTCCCTGAATTCATTTTCTGTCTATGGAAACCATCATTTATTTAACGTAAACTTTCAACCTTAGAGAAAATGTGAAATAGGTGAGTCAACGTTGAATTATCCGAAAGTAACTTTTTTGCCCGCTGCTGCCGAAAAATTTGTTGTATCCCGACAGAGCAAACGTGTCCCCGTCGCCATCTTCAAACTTTCAACATAAACGCTTTTGACCCGAGTCGTCTGAGCGGCCGGGGGGGGGGGGGGGGGGGTTCTGTCTCTGAATCCACACGCAGCACAATCCCCACAGATTGATGTGACGCCGGAGTGAGTCACTCCATTGATTCCGTCTCGCGGGGCATTCGATTCAGAAGATCATAACACCTACAACAAGATTGGGTTGGCATGGATTTTCTCCGTCGGGTCAAAGAGGCTCAGGCCATAATTGTTTCTTATTACTTTTTGGGTTCTAAAAACACACCATTGTATCATATTTCTGACGGCCGCTCGATATCTTGCCCACATCACTGACATAGGTCAAATCCATGCGATTCCTTTACTGCTGTCCTTTTATTGAGAAACTGAATTCCGTTAGCCGTGAACCTTTTAATGTATAAAATGCGATGGAGGTGCCCCATGATTTTTTTTTTCTTGCCTTTTGTTTGGTCCAGACAGATTTTATTCAGGCTGTGGAGACCTTGTGTGCTTCACGGTGGAAGCTGTTTACTGCACTGACGGGCTTTGACCACATCAGGCGATCATGTTTCTTTCACCTGTCTGCTTTCTTGCATCCTTTATTGCATTATCCTAAAGTGAGGAGGAAAACAACCCTGAACCCTCGTGGCGCTGCCTAGGAAGCCGGAAGTTCCACCAAACCAACTCTTGTTGTTTTGTGCTCAGAGTGAAGAGGAAGGTTGGAGTAAAATCACAGAGGTGGAAATTTGGGACGACCAGAGGAGCATTGGTTCTAATCAAAGTTCCTGGTGGTTAGGCAAAGTTAAAGTATTTGTTTGAGGCCATCAGGTTCCTAACTTGCAGTCAACTCTGTCCATCACCTTTCATTGTACAGTTGACCCTGTGTTAACTTGCGTATGACCAATAAAACTTAAAACTAATGAATGCAATAATACATGTAGAAGACAAACAATATAAAATAATGAATAAGTGCTTTAGTTCATAAATGAAAAGGCACTTGAGTAAAGGAAGTTTAATCATCTGGTAAATCTTGAAATGTTCTAAGAGAATCACACGATGGAGGAATGGATTCCCGTCATCTGACCAGTTAGAGCTGCCTCCCATTAACACCAGCGTCTGTTGTCTGAAATCGTGTCTTCTCCCAGTGAATGTAAATTAAGACAGCATGGACACAGGGTTTCAAACATCCACACGGAGGGTCTCATCGCGTTCAGAGAGCACGTCTTGCAGGAGCAGAGTTCTGGCCCGGCCTCCACTGCCAATTATCACCAAAGCAGAGGGCTAATTAAAGTTTGATTAAGTTCAGAGCGCTCTCGTGGATATGCAGAGAGGGGGGGGGGATCGGGAGGGGTCTCGCCAAAGATCACACGGTGCCTGTCAGAGGCAGGGCGCTGTGAAATTGGATTGTTGGCCGCTATCGACCTTTGACCTCGAGCTCAATGCCGCTCGGCGAATTCGGCAGCAGGGAAAAAAGAAAACTCACTCGAGGGAGAGAGCGGTGCGCTTGAACGTCCATTGTCGGGGAGAGAAAAGTGAGATGCGCTCCCGCCACCAAAGAGCCTTTCGCTAATGAGGTCTGTAAGGGATTGAGTGCACAGAGGGGGGGGAGGTTTTATTTTGCCGGACCGAGCAACGTAAGCAGGGAGATGAAAAAAAACGCACAACTTATACAGTCTACATTTGTCCTGACGACAAGCGAGAGCTCGAAACCTGCTTCTATTTGTGAATTCTCCCCAGCTCCTCTGTGGGGGCAGAATTGTGCTGTGTCGTAAAGTGCCCCCCCCCCCGGGAGCTGAGTCGCAGGTACGGAGCCGGGACATGTCGCCCCCCCCGAAGGGATACAACTCAGTCGGGAGAGAGGGTGCGTCATTACAACCCCACAAAAAGTCCTCCTCCTGCTCCTGTCTTACCGAACCTGACATGCAAAGGGCGGGGTGGGGGGGGGGGGGCTGCGTTACTAATTCATGACACACACTCTCATATTAATGACACCTTTTCATTGCTAGCGAACACATGCACAAGGCGGCTTCGGGTTGTGTTTTAAAAAAAAGACAGGAAGCAGGTGAGGGCGGTCAGGTGGAAGAGCGGAAGACGACGGATGGCGGCGAGGCGGGGACAACGTGCTAATGGCGAATTCAGGAGGACTCAACTTCTGCAGTGAGTCCAAAGTGGTGGCAGCGGCGGCGGCTTCTGTGGGGTTAGAAGAGGTAATTATGATAATGGACAATAATGGCGTTATGAGTGAGCGCTAATGAAGAGCGAGCAGGAACGCAGTGCCAGCACCTGACCTCCACATTCCTCCCGTGAATTCAACCCCGACTGGATTCCGAGGTGTGAAATCTCCCTCGCTCGGCTCGGGGTGCTTTCCCGTGTGGAGATGCTCCGGCCTGAATCTTTAAAGCTTCGGCTCGGAGGCTCGTTGTTTCAGCCCGACTCTCTTCCACCTGCTCTCATCTGACTGACTTGAGCCTTTCTCTTTCCTGTTTTGGAGGATTAGCCCATCGTGCCTCTCTTTCTCCCAACAACCCCGCCCTTTCCCTCTTTTGATATTTCTCTCCCCCTCCAAGAAAAGTCCAGTTTCCCTTATCCTCCTCTTTCTTTTCTCTCATCTTGCTGCTCTAGTCTTGGCTTTCGGGGGGTAAGGAATGAAGGGCTGTCTGATTCGGTGTCTGCACGTCAACCTGAGCACCAGGCTCTTCATTCTTTTCATTTTCCAGCATGCACACCATTGGCCATCGCCCGGATTCCCCCCCCCCACACTTTAATGATTCCTTCCCCTCCCCACTAATGTGTCCCTCTGCAGCTCTCATGTCCTCTGCTCGGGTTTTTTTGTGCTTGGCGTCTTCATTTATCAACGTCAATCGCCAGTTTCCAAACTCAACAGGCTGCCGCACATCGATTACCGCTGAATAAAGAATAAAGCACGATGCAAATTCCAGATGAAGGTCGATAACGGAATAATAAGCGTAACAAAAAAACACGACCTCTTAATGAGTGTGTAAATATCGCCCTCTGCTCCCGGACACAGAGGATGCACGTGGACCGAGTAAGGAGAAGCGTTTTGAAAAGAATCCACTGTGCTGCTGCCAAAGCCCGAGCATGTCATCACACGGGAAGAAGAAGAAGAAGAAGAAAACAAAATCAAAAACCGAGTCAATATTCGAGGTACCAAGAGATTTCCCAGCCGGTTGAAAAATGCAAATGAGGGCATTAACAGCAGCACGTTGAAATAATTCATCGTTAACCTACTTGCTGATTGTGCCACGACGTCTGGAGTCTGGATGCCGAGGCCTTGGAGGAGCATCTATCGGAAAGAGATCCTTCTCATCCCGGCCGACGTTTAAACGCTTAGCATTCTCCACAATGGTTTCAGCAATCATCCCTTTCCAGGCGAGGAAGAGAAGAAGTCATTTTTTTTTTTGGACACCGGGCGCTTAATAAAAAAACATGAGAGAATTCCAATTTACCTGATACCCATTCTTCTTCTTCTTTGGCCCTGGAAACAGAAGCCACAATGGCAGGGGGAAGGCTGTCATGCAGAAAATAAGTGTGTCTGTGTAATTATACGCATAAGCCCCCCCCCCCCCCATCACCAGAAAAACCACACTCATCCAGCCACACACACACACACACAAAGATTCAAGTTTCAGAAGTTGTGTGGCACGGGCTGTGATATTCTGACAGGGCCACGTTTCTCTGTACTTTGTCTCTCTGCTGTGGGAAGACACTGAGGTTACATCATCACTTTTTTAACATGAGGTGACGCAACCAATGGTCATTATGAAAACACAGGCACCAGTTGAACCAGTACCCCCTCATTTCCCTTGATATGCGACTGGACTTCCTGTTGGAAAGGTACCGAGCCTTTTCTGTTTTTTGGGAATTCTTTGCAATGCAAGGCTTCTTTGTTTCCGGGCTCAGAGTTAAATGTTCCTTCTTCTTCAAACAAGTAGTTTATTTCCATTAACACATTTATCACACCTTATTCCTCACTTCCTGCCAGAACTGCAGATTTGACTCCTTGCCGACTTAATTGCAAAACATTTGGACTCGACTCCACCGAGCGATTGAGAACCACCTCACAATAACAAAGAAGACAAGACGAACACGACGGCTACATTCAAACCTCGCACCCGATGAATATTTCATGACCACGTCCATGAATTTTAATGGACAGCACTCAGAGATCTGAAAGACGAGGAATTCGGTTGCAATATGCTAAAGACTCCAGACGCGACATTGTTTTTTCTCTCAGCGATTTGGAGATTTGATAAAACCTGAGACTTGACTTGGCTTCGCGTCGAGACACATTAGAACCTCAACTTTAAATTGTGTCAAGAACAGATGTGCAACTTTCCCCTTTTGTCGGCTGACTTGACACCTGATTTGTGCGTTTCCCACACAATCCATCAGGTGTTTGATTTAGCATCCCTCTCGGAGCATCAAACCCTGACACTCGCTTTCGGTGAATCCAGATGAACTTTTCCTGGATTTCTAGGGACTTTACACCAGGAGGCCAGGCTGAGGAAGTCTCACACATGCACCTTCTCTGCAGAGGCTCACGAAGGAGCTGCAGGGCTCGGTGCATGTCTGAAAGCAGCTTTAGATGTGGTACATTGCTGGGTATTGCAAATCAAGAGAAGTGAAAATTCAAGAGATGTTAACACACGTGCTTTGAGGCCTGCACCACACAACCTTGTGCTAAATTAGTGGAGACATGTATTTGAAATTGGTCTCGTCTCAGCTCACTTGTGTTGGACGTCTTTGAAAGCGTCTGTCCCCTCTCACTTTGACCGTCTGGTCGCCAGTGAACTCCTGCTACCGGTGTCACCACCACTGGTACAAAGGCTGACATGTGAGCTGACACTGCAGGTACTGTCTTGTATGTGCAGCCCCCCCCCTCCCCCCAAGCATACATGAGATATAAAAGCCCTGGTTGTTTTGAAGTGGCTTTCTGTTTTTTATGCCCGTCTAGTGAGAGCAACGAGAGAGAAATTGGTCATCTGGTACATTTGTAGTTAACCGGCGTGAGAGCCCGGTGGAGCAGCGTGTTGGTCGGCGTCTTCTTGTGTAGCTGATCAAACGGCTGCTCTTATTTTATCTGTGATACATTTTCTGCACAATTCCTCCTCCCCCCCCCCCCCCCCCCCCCCGTCAGCGAGCGGTGAGTGGTTTCATCAGCCCCGATGTCTCCTGTGCTCTCTGCACTACACGAGTGAACCTCTTTGCCTTTGATTCGATGGGCCTTTACCAGAACCGGCTACACAGAGGGTATTAGGGGTGGGGGTGGGGGGGGGGGGATGAGAGCAGAGAGGAGACGGTGAGGGTTTTTGTGAGTGTGATCACGTTACACACGAAGAAGCGTTTTTAGGCAGCAGAGGAGGACAAAAGCAGGACATGAAGAAGAAGAACTTTTTTTTATTTTAAACGAGCAGGGGAGGAAAAGAAACGAGGGGTGAGGCGTTATGAAAGAGGGGGTTGGTGAGGGGGGGGGCGGGAGAGGGGAGATTGCCCCAGCTGGCTCAGTCTGCTGGGAGCAGGTAGAATATTTGGGTCAGCACATTGCATCATCAGCGTTTCTTCCAACCTGCCGGAGCTAACGGGGAAGAGGCCGACCTGCTCGACGAGCTGCATTATTAAGAGTTTGTGCCCGTGTGTGTGTGTCTGTGTGTGTGTGTGTGTGTGTGTGTGTGTGTTGTGCTGTGCTCGCTCTCTCCCCATACAGCACAGCATGTACACACAGGGCTTACTGTAACTGTACACAGAAGTAAAATCTCTTTGTCAGCCTAATTCTCTTTTGTGTGCATTCAGATACAAATCTTGACTCCCATTCCGGTTTACAAACTTTCAAAACTTCCCAATTAACCGCATGCAGTTCAGGCTCAGAGTTGTCAGGCTCCTGTTATAATGCAACATAAGCATTTTAATATGTTTTTATAATTGAGGTAAATTATACGAGTGCAGGATGCAAAGACAACAACAAAAAATTGAGAGAGGGAAAGACCCGGCCCCTATTTTTAACTGCTCGTGGTATTGATGATTTTGCTGTGTGTGTAACGCCCGCATTTTAATTGCATATTTGTGGCATTGGGGAATAAACGCAATTAACTCAATGTGGGTGGACTTCAATCACAAAGATGCACTGTGGTGAGAAAAAGGTTGTTAGAAGGTAATTATGATTTTGTGATTATTCATTATACTGCATCCAGTGTGTGTGTGTGTGTGTTCCAGCCAGTGTGTGTTTTTATATTTCATTATCAAAGAGGGAGTGTGTTGAAATGGGCATCATGTGCTGTTAACAAGGATTCGTTTTTTCAAACACTTTCTCCTCTGTGATGAACCATCGGGGAAGCGTTTTGCTTACTGTTACCGATTTCAAGTTCGAAAGTAAAGTTAATTGAATTTTTATCGGTGCTAAAGAGATCTCAAGGTATAAATAGTATTTCTTTAATTTGCCGGATTTGAATTAGAGAAACAATCCTGTTCAATTCGAGAGGTGTCTGCTCCTACATGACTTCCTTCCTCTCACTTTACTCTTTCTTTCCTTATGTCACATGGTTTAATTGCCTTTCATCATAAAATATAAAAAAAGAAACTCCTTATCTAAAATGTATGCTGCCTTTATTGCAACATCTATTTCTCAGGATATTGATGTATTGGCATGGCTCATAAATATTAAAATTTAAAACTGTCTTTAAGTAAAGAGCTGAACCCCGTGACCCCCGACGGTCCACATAGAAGTCCATAACTCTTCATCAGGCGTCCTCAGCTCCACCCGTGCCGCTCCCACTCCGACCAGCGGAGGCCCACTCGGAGTCCCGGGGCCCCGGAGTGGGATCCATCACCCCCCCGCCGTGTGGGATGAGGAATGGGGGCCGCCGTGCATCATCCTAATAGTGTGAGCCGTCATCAGGGGCGGGATGGGCCAGGTCTCCACCAAGCCGAGCAAGGGGCTAAGTGCTCGGGGAGGTGATGGAGGAGCGCTCTGTGCAAATGCCTGACATGGTTAATGCTCTGCGCCGCGTCAGAGAGCGGCCATCACTCTCCACCTGGCAGCTAGAGAAGGTGACGAGTTGTCTTTTGAAATCTGAGGCGATTCAAGGCTCACTTTCACTGATAACCCCCCCCCCCCCCCCCCCCATGATTTTTACTGGAGGAATTCAAAAAGTTTATCAGATTATTCAGGATATATGGCAGATAATTTCCTATTGATTGTATACGTGATAAACTGACAAATTATACCTTAGTCCTTAAACTAAAAGATTCCTTCAACTTCATTCAATAACTTCACTCTAAAAAAAGTCCCCCAAGGAAAGTTTTAAGACTCATGAAAACATATAGAATAAAGAGATATTGTGTGTTATTGTGATACAGTTCTTATATAGTAGATTAAAACACAGAATCTTTGAAGATACAAATATTCTTCATTTTGAAGTTTTACTGCTGGATTGCTTTACTCAAAAGGTGTGTGTGTGTGTGTGTGTGTGTGTGTGTGTGTGTGTGTGTGTGTGTGTGTGTGTGTGTGTGTGTGTGTGTGTGTGTGTGTGTGTGTGTGTGTGTGTGTGTGTGTGTGTGTGTGTGTGTGTGTGTGTGTGTGTGTGTGTGATTCTTTGATAGATTCATATGTGAATTGATGGAGCTCAAACAGCATCGATTCCTCATTCGAAAGTGTCAGATCTTATTTCCATATTTGTGTTCCGTGCACACTTCCATGTTTATTGTTGTGCTTGTTCCCCAATCGGACATAATATCTGCAGAGCAGCACAGTAACATGTATATTCAAAGCATCCGGCTGCTTGACACGCCGTCCTGCCATCGCCCCTGACACTCTGAGCTGATAACCGCTGTGACCACTTGACATGACCCCCCCCCCCCCCCAAGTATATTTATCAGGCAGATATCGCCGACGCCCGGCTCGTGGGTCCTCTTTGTTATGGACTCGCAGCGGGCTCCAGTGTGACACATGTCAAAGTGCCAGAAAATGAAGATCTGATTCACTCCACTACCTCTCGCTCCACTACCCCCCCCCCCCCCCCGCCCCATTCCCCCCCCACTCGCCGTCCCTCTTTCTGCCTGAAATCAATCTATTACTCAATCCGTCTTTCCACCGAGGTGCAGTGGGCACTTGCTACATGAAGGAGCGACTGATGGATCCTGAGACAAGGCGGCAATTTGACAACGTAATTCTGATTTGGTGAAATTGAAAGATGGCTCCCGGGGGGATGGGGGGGGGGGGGGGGGCTGAACCGTCGAGT
>NC_070648.1:4669077-4700127 GCF_947347685.1 Pleuronectes platessa | reverse complement strand
TGTGAAACCAATTTGTTAAGACCTCTGCAGCACTTGTTTTATACCTCTGTCCTGCCCCCCCCCCCCCCCCCAATCTGGGATTGTGGATTCAGTTTTTTCTCGTGTTGGGAGATAAATATCATGCATTGCTCTTGTTGCTGTTTAACACATCTAGTAAAAACACATTAACGGCGATGACAGTTACAATGATCGCCCGCCTAATATGGTTTTGGGCAGAATCATTCTATGCAAATGCTGGTAAATAATTTGTATACAGTCGTGGCGTGGTCCGATTAGCAGCCCCCGGTTCATACATGACGGGATCATTAAAAAGTGCGGCCTGCTGTCATGTGCTTAGCGTCTCTGTTGAACGGCCACAGTGTCAATCAAGTTCAGGCTTTGTGAGGTAGTTTGTGTTTTGGAGGTTTTACAGCTTGTAACCCCCCCCCCCCCCCCCCCCCCCCGCACACACACTCACAACAGCATGTATGTTACATGAGTCGAGTGTAACCCTCCGACTCTTCAGACTTGGAGCAGGAGAGGAGCCACAGTGCAGTTCATCTTTATCTATAAATCAGTAAATGTTTATTTACTATTTTATGTTCATGGAAAAAAAGGCTGTACAGGGATTTTAGTTGGAAATAATATTTGGGACTGTGTGTGTTCCTGTGTGTGTTCCTGTGTGTGTGTGTGTGTGTGTGTAAGATGTGCTCAGTATCTGCACGTACAACTTAAGGCGTTTGTTCTTTCTCGTGCAAAGATCCTGCCCCTGTGACACTGTGACCTAAAGCTTAACCCTGTGTTTAATATTGTATAAGCTTTGCCAGGCAAAAAGAAATATGACACCGAAGTTGCCACCACATCTCTGAAAATGAGAGTGTCAACACACACACACACACACACACACACGTTGCCACAGTGCAGCCCCTGCAGCAGGCGTTTTCCACCAAGTGGGATTAAAACATACAAACAGTATGGTGCTTTATCATCATTATTAAAAATGCAAAAAGGGAGGTGGGGGGGGGAGCAGCAGTTAAATCTCTGCTGTGTAACCATCTGCACCCGAACACGGAGCGGCAGCATCTCCACCATCTCCTTGTGTTCACGTTAAACAGCTCACAGGTGTAAATACACAATAGATCCAGTTTTTTTACTTACTTAAATGTTAAATAAACCCAATTAGAAATGGCTATAGAACCCTGAGCAGCTGAATCTGATTCTTAAGTCTCTTTCTGCTGCCGACTCTCTGGTGAGCGCT
The DNA here is from genome assembly GCF_947347685.1 of Pleuronectes platessa. NCBI lineage: Eukaryota > Metazoa > Chordata > Actinopteri > Pleuronectiformes > Pleuronectidae > Pleuronectes > Pleuronectes platessa. The sequence continues at coordinate 4,698,890 of NC_070648.1, read as the reverse complement.
GACAAACAGGAAACCTGTAAAAAAAATCACTCATGCATGAAAGACGAACAGTGCGGGAGCATGACCCGAGTCTGAATAACTAGTTGTAAAGGCAGTTATAGATTACACACTGTATTGTGTATTGTTTCTTGTATTGTTTCTTGTATTAGTCTGGTGTGAACATCATCCACGGTTTGATAAACAGCTCCCCTGTAAAGTAAGTGCTTTCCCCCCATTTTTGCATCTAATGTGTAGGAACATAAATCACACAATCAGCGTGGTATTGAATCCGTTTCCCCTGCAGGGCAGCCGCCGCACACTCCTCCATTAGACTGAATCCTGCAGAATATAAATACGTCTGATTCCTATTTGCACCTTTCTTCAAATGGCGTTCAAGGCCACAGAGGTTCAGAAGCTGTTTTCATTGGACGACCGAACCTCTCGGGGCGCGTGCACTTCCCCGCCTCTACACATCGTCCCTTTCGGTGTCTGAATTGAATGAGAACAGCCAGCCGCACACTTTACATGCACGGTCAACACGTACAGCATTAGTGCTCACAGCACCAGAGCCGCATGGTTCATACATGTGGGAGAAGATTAACATAAAACCCACTGGTTCCTCATGAAAGTGCCCGTCGTGGAGCGGGGATGACATCGCACCTGAGGAGGGGGAGGAGAAGGTGTGTGTGTGTGTGTGTGTGTGTGTGTGTGTGTGTGTGTGTGTGTGTGTGATAGTTGGATTTAAATAAGACATATAAAGTCTTGTTTATGTGAGACACAAAAAAAAAGAAGGAATAATACAACAGCTATTGTGATTTTCTTTTTCCATCTTTATCTACTTCCACCTGTGTCTAGGGTCGGGTCACATAGGCAGCAGGCTGTAAGCAGAGTGTTCTTCCCTCTGCCCAGCTCAGCTTCCCAGTTCCTCCTGCAGGATCTCAACATATTCCCATTCCTCCAGCGAGTTGAGGGTCTATGTCGGGGTCTCGTCCCAGTTGTGCGAGCCTGGAAAACCTGCAATGGAACCCAAGAGGTCTGAAACCACCTCAACAGGTGCAACATGTAATGTGTTCTCTTCCTTCCAGAGCATCTTTGGACAGACTAACGTAGACACAGGTCTTTGTTAGTCTGGACACTCACTCGCTCATGCTCAGCAGGGGGTCCAGGTAGCGTCCTGTGGCCTCAGCACTCTGTGGTTTGAATAATGATATGAAATCATGTTGGCTCAGAACCACTGTTTATCCAAATGGGCCCGAGGAGTGGCCCCCTGCTGGTGCATTGTCTGTGGCAAACAAAAACACAGGTTTGTGCCTCCTGGAAGTTGTCATTTAAAAAAAAATGAATCAAAAAAAAGAAAATCAAAGTGTTATGATAATTATAAGTTTGACCAAAAAGAAGGATAAAAACAACACAGGGTACAGCTAATTACATGCTTAGCAAAAAAATTATAATTGGTTGTTGTATCTCTTGTTGTACATGTGGGGGTGGGGGGAGGGGGGGGGGGTTCAACACCTCCACTATAACAATTACTTTGCCTGGATTCCCTTCGCATTTGGAATTATTCAAAGCCTCACTGCAGACACTAACATCGATATCTTTCCAATTACCCGATTGTGAAATATGTAAAAGTTGTGGAAAAGGTGCCCTGTGAAAAAAGACTCGACTGGAGCTCGAGCTGGTTTCTTGCTCCCAGGACTCTGAATGTCACACTTTTCTTTTAATTTCTCTTTTTGTGTGTGTGTGTGTGTGTGTGTGTGTGTGTGTGTGATTGTGTGTGTTGTTTAATTAGGCAATGCTTATCATAGGCGCATGGCACGCTACTGAGGGGGTGACAACACCCCAGTGTTGTAAAATTAATTATACCACTAATGTGGACCCTGTGCATGTGAAATAGCTGAACTCTCCCCAAATAGCTCATTAATCTTCAGACAGCCACTCCTGGGCCAGGTGAAGTGGTCTTGAATTTCAATACCCCCCCTCGCTGGTGTAACCTTTCCCTCTCGCTGGAGCAGCCGAAGGGGGACGTGAGCAGAGGAGAGAGAATAATATTGTCTGCAGCGGTATCTCTGCCACTGCTCGTCGCTGAGTCACATAATTATACCCACCTACACAGTTTGCCTAAACACACACACACACACACACACAGACACAGACACAGACACACACACGAACACACACTGATGCTTGGAGTTTGAAGCAGAGTAATCCTGAGAAGTGCTAATATATCCTGTGATTATATTAAAAAACAGACTCTCTACTAATCAGGCTTCAACAAATTGCTTCAAATCAAATCGTCCAGATGATAAAAATGACTCCATGAAAAACGAGTCATTTGACGACGCTATTAGCAGCCGGACGTGTAGGAATCAACGTTTCACATATAGCAGCTGCCTATATAATGATAATGATCATTAACTGGCTTCAGTTAACGACCATTAGAACCAGTGATTTTGAGCTAAAAATAGAATTCAAGTGCAGAGAGGAGAAGAGCCACTTTGAACCTGAAGTGCTGCTCTGATCCTATTTCAATAACCTCCTCTTGTGTCCACTTTTAATTCTTATAATATTCAAATCCAGCTGAGAATATTATTTTAATCAAATTTGTGTGGTTCCCAGAAATCAGGAACGTCTCTAGTTTTATAAATATCTCAGATTCAGGTTCTATGTTTTATCATGTTTAAAAAAATCGGTACTTCGGCTTCCAAAAAAAACCCACAATATTAAAACCCCCAAAAAATAGGCAGAGACAGAGAGATCCAAACTTTTCATCACTTTTATGGTGAAGACTTCAAAAATACAATATCCTAAATTACCCATAATGCAACTCTACGGTGTATTTCGGGTTGCCAGAAAAACAACAGTTGACAGTTATTGGTCCAGTGGGTGCTGTCCGTGGTGCTGATTCTTCCTGTAATATTGTGCCCTTCTGGTTCCACAGAAGTTAGTTTCCTCCAAGTGTTAGACACTTTTAAACACATGAATGTCAGAATATGCGAAATTCCATCCAAAGATAAGTATATTTTGTAGTGAATTTGTGTAAGTATAGTGGTTTGTTTTGTTGTTTCTGCTCTGGTTTGTTATTTACCCTCTTGTTTGTGTGACAGTTACTCTAGTGAGTCTTCCATGTTGGCGTACACTCACTGTTTTGTTGCACTCCTGCTGTTGTAGTTATTAAAACATTGAGAATCATCATTTAGAACCACGTTCCCTTTGTGTTGGGTTGGATTGAGCCACTGTATTTCAGAAAATATTGCATCTTCTTAGCCAAAAACTTAGTCTGTGCACTGATGAACACGCTTATTAGCTTGGATCAGATGTGGTGTGAATACAAGTCAACACAAAGCTAATGGGCCTCAGTGAAGCGTTGTTTTTCTGATGTGTATTCAATCAAATTGGGGAAAAAAAACTAAACAACCCAAAGTAAACAGAGTAAATATCCATCTTCCCGACCATCAGGGGAACTATTCTCCGTTTAGTATTTGAGAAGGACCTGTTGTGAAGTCGTCACCGCCGCCTCTCCCGTCCCGCTGTCATTACCTCGGGCTGAAAGTGACGTGATGTCAGCCTAACGGTCCTCTAAGTGTGATTCCTGCCTCCTCAGCAGTCACAACACAATTTGGGGGTTTAAGTATTAATATATTAATCATCCCGTCTTGTTTACCCATTAGCGGCTCCTCTCCACAGGCCTTTGTTCATCCCTGTTTTCATCCATTAAACTACGCGGATTGAGTGTCAGCGGCGCTCACGCTCAGTCATCCCAATTATGATTTTCCTTTCTCTGCGGTGCGTCTGCAGGCGCGCTCCACGTAGTGCATGATCCGGTGTGACTAGAATGTCGCTCTATGGGAGAGAGCAGACATGGATTTGGACTTTTGTGCCGTGTCTGTGCTCTGATGTTCTTGTTTTTAAGAGTGTGTCCCCTCCTGATTCTGTTGTGTTGCTCATCTTACCTCTCTGGTTTTTTATTATTAACTCCGCATATACAGCCAGCTCCTTGTCAGCAGCGAGGAAAACCTTTAAGCTAGACGGCGAGTCAGTTGGAAAACTCCATTTTCCTTCATTACCGCCTTCTCGGGGATGGAGTGTCTTTTCAAGGCAAATTGGAGCGGAGTGATCCGAAGAAATCAGAGCGAGAAATGTTCTCTAATTGGTTCTAAGGGTCTGCGCGGTGGACCTGGTGGATGAACTGTGTCTCAGAAGACAAGCTCACATGGTGAATCACAGACTAGTTTGTGCACAATTACGCGAGTACAGGTTGACATTCAGAGGGATGTATCCAACGTGTGTGTCTACGGAAAAGATCCACAACTACCAGGAAAACAGCCGAGGCTTCAGGGTTTTAATATTAATGATCAAACTTAAGTAAAGACTAATTTACTTGATGCTGTTTCTAGGGTTAGGGTTATTTCCGTTTGCAGTGTTCAGGGCCTGATGATGAGAAGCTTGATTACTCCTCAGGGGATTTGCTTTGCACGGAGAGCATAAGAGAATATAAAACCGACAAAACAGAAGCAATAATACACAACTGCACCTTTATAACACACAAATTCTAACCCTGGAAAACTCAACTAGTGTTTTTATAAGAAAATAACAAAACATAAGCATGTGAGGCATCTTAAAAACCTAGTAGTTGTTTTGGAAAATGTTTCTGTGTCTGTATATCGAATTTCCAGTCACCTTGGTGAGTGTAGCACTCAGGACCCACAGGAAATGAAGTGTTGAGTAAGTTTGACGATATATAGTTTGGGACTAAATTTAAAAATACAATACTGGAACTCTACTCGACGAATGCAGGGACTTTCACACACATATCATAGAAAGAATTCAGGCCTCAGGATTCATCCTCTTGGGACCCTGAACAGAATTTCAAGACAGCCCATCCAAAGTTGCTGATATATTCCCGTCTGGCACAAATATAAATTTCCATCTCTACATCAGTGACCATAGTTGGTCACAGTAGAAAATTAAAGAAAGCTGATGTGAAGACAAACCAGTAACTTACATATTCATTTAGCACAGATGAACTGGAACTTTTCTCTGAATCACTGGACAGTGTGTGTTCTCCAGTGTGTATTTTCTATGGTATAACTCACATTTTGATGATTATTCAGCTGCATTCTTAAAGAAAGGGCCTTTCCCTGTGAGACTTATCTGCTTTACTGTTATTTCAAACAGAAGAAACACCGTGTGAAACACAGAGACGTCTCAGGTCTGGCTCTTATCTCGTTGTGGCGATCAATCACAGGAGGCGCGTTTTCAGTTGCTGTAAAAATAACAACCCTGACACTCGCTGTGAGATTAAGTTACCGAACAGGAGCCGACAGCTTCGCCACTTCCAAAGTCATTTCAACACACCGGCCCCCGGGTTTCACATCCCGGGGCCTCGACACAACGCGGCACGGAGCAATGACAAATGCACAGTACAGTGAGAGGCACCGGGGCCAAATCCATCTGCTTTATTGGTATTCACCATTTCCTCTCTCTCCATCTGCTCAGCACATCACGACCTGATGTCTGCTACCTCTGCCGCACTATTTTTACCTGCTCCTAGATACTGTCTCCCTGCATGTGACGTCAAGGGAGTGGGGGGGGTGGGGGGGGAGGAGGAGACAGACACAGAGAGAGAGAGAGAGAGACGTTATCATTCATCTACGGTGTGGGTTAGCCGGCTCTTTGCTGTCATCCTCCCAAGAAAGTAATCAGTATGTAGCGGCAGAGTGGTGGAGGGGGACATGCTGCTGGAACTTGTAAGGACAGAGCAGGGTTAGCACCGTGTTTTCGGTGTTAAGCAGGAGTGATGGTTGTGTAACAGCAGGATGTGCGTTGATAGAATCGTCCAAACTGACCCTTAAATCTCACGTCTCTGTGTAAAACAGCTAATTTGAATGGTAGCGTGTGAAATAGTGGTTTTCTCAGCCCGTCATTGCTTTATAATGAATGTATCTGGATATGTTAGTGTGTTTTTAGGCTTAAGTGAGTTACTTTTACACACAGTAGATAAAAAATTGTGACTATTTGCCAGATTGACTAATTTGATGAGTAAAACTACTCTAAAAGGCCTTAAAAATGTTTGATTTCCTGGTTAAATCACAACCTCTTAACCCTCAAGAAAGGACTGTTGAGCTTATTTTCTAATTTTCTTACTACTGAGTGAGATCTCAACCTGTAAAAGACTCACTCTGCTCAACAGGACGCATAATGACAGAAATTATTGCAGCAGCGTCTTATTCAGGCTAGCTCTCAGAGATAATTAGCCTGCTGCAGCCATGAAAGGGCCGCACGTCACAAGATGAATGCGACATCGGACTATTTATGGGACGTAGGGTTTAGATCTATGGAGAGATATCGCTTCCACTTCGGTATCGTCTCCAATTTAGGTCCATTTTATTTTTGCTTTGATCGGTCGAGCGCCTCGTGCCTCGCTCGCCCTGACGTCACGCATTAGAGCGGCAGAGTGTGAGAGCACAAGCGGTGCTGGCATCGGCTGTTAAATTTAGACGAAAAAAGGAAACGTACCTGTGATCAGCGAGACTTGAATAATTTAACGTCTCCTCCTCTCGACTGTTTTACCGTGGTGGGGGGGGGACATTGGTTGTTTCTGCAGATTTAAATCATCCGTTAAAAATATAAAATAAACCTGTGAAGTCCGTTACTGCAACAGTGGTTTTTTGCGACTAATAATAAACAATCGCTTATCAATTGTGTACGCTCGTAAATATGCACAAGTGTGTTTGGCTTAAACGAGGGAAGTGTGTCTTCTCACATCCTTGTCTTTAAACCGTGTGGGTGTGAAACTGTCTGTGTGTGTGTGTGTGTCTGTGTGTGTGTGTGTGTGTGTGTGTGTGTGCGTGCTCCCTGCCTGTTCACAGCATTAATGCTCAACCTTGTCCAAGGTTAATCTGTCACTCTTGCTGTATATTTGCATTCATTCTTATCTGCTCCTCACCACTCAAGCGACTGTCTATCTGCCCCAGCCGCTGCTCAAACTTAATCGTCTTTGTACATTATAGATGAGCCTCCAAAGTAGACACACACACACACACACACAGACACACACATGAATCTCCCTTCCTGTTTCCTTACCCCGTCTTTCCTCCAGAAACCGCCGGCCTAACCACACCCACAGCACGTATTCCCAGACTGTCAATATTTGCTTTATATTTAATGTCTTAGCGAGCCGTTAAGCTGACTGCTCCTCAAAAGTAATATATTTATCACCGATCAGGGGCCAGTGTCGGATCTAAGTGCTTCTCTCTCCAGGCGGCAGTAACTTTGTGCTGGCGCAGGAGCGGCACAGGAGGCCAATGAGGGAGCCGGGGCTCTTTCACTTTTTACCTGAGGAAACAAAAGGCCGGCACTTAATTAGCAGATCGGAGTTGTGCCGTCATTGGGAAAAAAACTGCAGAGGCAACGTAAAGGCAAAAAAGCTAGAGTGGACAGTGTTATGAGTTCCCTCGTAATGAGGCAGCGAACCTATGCTTGGCTCAGGTGAAACCTTATTAGAATATATGGGGGGGGGGGAAGCTGGATGTCTGCAGAACAAAGCTAAAACTCTGCAAGTTGTGTAATGAGCTCCTGTGCATGTTTTTTAAGGCATCAAATCTGAAGTATATTCCATCAGCCCTTTGGACACACAGCACAAAATGTGAATAACCTCTGAACATCTTAAATACGACTTTGTTCTTACCATAAACGGAAATTTGTAACGCCCTCTTTAATATATATAATGGATACATTATATTTCATAGGGTGATGATTTATGTTCTATGTAAAATTACATCAACTACCAGCACAGCCATCAAGGAAAAATGTAGATGTTATTGTTTTGTACTCTGGCTCGTGAACTGGAGGAGCCCAGAATCGAACTACCGACCCGCTTGTTTGTGGATGACCGGTGCGTCCTGAGCCACAGTTCCAACAACAGAGTCAAGTTAATGTCATCAAGCTCCTCAACGTTGTATTTGAGCCTGAGCCCGACTGGATGAATAAACACTTAAAGTTGGTAAATACACTACACACAGTTCACTGTCCTTCTGTTTCAGATTCATACAACACACAAAGCATTAATACACACAACTGCATCATTTACACTCTGGAGAACTCCTCACTCACACTACGGGCCCGGGTTGTTTTTTCTTGACAGCCGCTTCCCTCATTCCAATTCATTTGAGGCAGGATGTTATCTCCCAGGAATACCGTAGTGAGAATTCCTCGGAGACGACCTTATCGCGCTTTGTGTACACAAGTACACAAATGCGCCGCACGTAGGAGGTTCAACCTGCCGCCGCCCAAAAGCACTGTTGTAATTTAACATCTTACCTTTTTTTCCTCTCGCATGTTTGCCTTTTTAAAAAATATGCTGAGGAGCTTATCCTTCAACAGCTGTCTGGGGAATCAGCTGTTGCCACAAAACCCCCGGGTGGCAACATCAACACTGATAAATAGAATCATTTCTTACATTATTTTTTTTAAAGGTAGATGCAGAATTCACTCAGAATAACCAGTGAAGTGAAATAGAATGAAGATCTACAGCTGTGGAATGTTAATCTTGAATTAATGCGTTCATTCAAATCCATTTTATTTATTTAAAGCGCTCAACATAGGAGGTTCAAGACCTTAGCAGAGAAATCCAACTGTTCCCACGTGGAGCGACCATGTGGCGAGAGTGGAGAGGAGAGGAAAAGTCTCTTTTAAGAGGAGGAGACCCCCGACAGCACAGCCCCAACTGCAAACTTTAACAAATCAGAAAGTTTCCAGCTTAATCTCCACTGCAGAGAGGGTTTCTGCTTCCCGAACCCGAACTGGGAGCTGCTTCCACAGAGGAGGAAGCAGCTCCCAGTTCCCTGAAGGCTCTGCTCCCATTCTCCTCTTGGAAACAGTGGGAGTCCAACAAGTAAGCCCGCTTTTTCTAAGGGGACGTAATCTATCGGGGATTAGTCGAGACTGTGAGCTCTTTAAGATACCATGGAGCTGGGTCGTTAAGGACTTTGTGTGTAAGGAGCCGGATTTTGAGTTCTAGTCCGGATCTTACAGGGAAGCCAATGGAGAAAAGATAATGTGGGACAAGTATGATCTCTTCTTCTAGTTCCTTTGACTCAATATTTATCATTGTTGATCAACTGGATCCTGATAATATAGAATTACAGTAGTCCACTCAAGAGGCAGGAACCATTTCTTCAGCATCCCCTCAAGACAGTGCTTCTCAAATGATGTAGTTTTAAAACTTTTTAATAAAATACTCCAGTCTGAATCTAAACGTCCTTTTCCTGACCTCAGTCTGGTAAAGTCCATCACATGAGGTAATGATATACGAGCAGAGACAAATCCTACCTTCCATTACCAAGCAACAAAAGATTGTGTATCCCTCTCGTACCGACCTGTCCCACAATTCATTGTGCTTATGTGACAAAGCCGACAAGCTCGCTATCTGGGAGGCTGAGCTGCAGGAGGTGCAGCCGCTCGAATGAGCTAATGATGCAATGGCAGGAGCAGGATAAACTGGTGACGCACCGAGAAAATCCTCCGTGGACCAGAACCATCACATGTCTCCTGGTGCAAAGGTCAACTCCTCTGTGGGCTGCGATGTATTCATCAGCCACAGCTCATGTTTCCTGATGGTTCTCACTGCACAGATCTTTACTGGAGGCCGAGATACAACCATCCAAAGCAACGTAGAGCTAATCCCAAGCTAAGGGTCATCTTACTTGATTCATGTCCACGTCCTCCACGCGCTTCACAGTCCGTGAGGCCGGGAGCTCCGAGTTGTGAGAGTGTGAAGTCGAGCGCTGCCACTGCACAGCTGCACACCTCAGTGAGCTGTGTCGAGCCGTCCACGGAGACACAAAGGGCAGAAGTTGAGTCCTTCAAGTGGACATTGACTGATTGACTGACTGGCAGGCTTTGTGTGTCTGTGTGTGTGTGTGTGTGTGTGTGTGTGTGTGCTCACTCGGTTGGTCGCACCGCTATCGACTGTTGGGTGTCATCTCTCTCTTTCCATCCAAACTTTGCACCCCCCCCCCCCCCTGTTGTCCGGAGCCGCTGACATCTTGACAGATTAAAATGCTGTGCGCTCCAGTCCTTGGTCGGCCACACGGCTGAACCGCTGGGACACTGTGACACTGTGAATCACTACAAGAAAAATACTGTCTCTGGAACAGATATCACCCGCCCCCGCTCACAGGAACACATTGTCACATGCACAGACTCCTCTGTGGTGCACACACACACACACACAAACAGACAGACACATAAAATAAATCATTTCTAGTGCAAAACATGTATGTCAAAGGTGCCATAGATACAAAAAAAATGCAATTAAAATTCCACTTGCTATTTTTTTTTCTGGCAATGGAAAGAATAACAATCACTAATGTGAAAGTTGTCATTGATGATGACAAATGCAGATTTCTGTCACCACACTCTTCAGCCAAGGACCTTAAAGCTTTTTTTTTTTTTTTTTTATGGGCCTCAACTTGATTGTTTTTCTTCACAATTACTGATCTCATAAAACCTGTTAGGAGCTGCAGCAGGAAACAGCTTCAAATGAAACAGCTCTGGTAAACCCGCTGTTCACTGAATGCATATGAAGTTAGCTAGCGAGTGAACATAGCAGAGCCTTACGCTGCCAAAGAGACGATTCAGGTGCTGGTGGAGACCAAAACAGAGCTAAGAGGAGACTGTCATTACCAACCAGTAAAACACAACTTTTTTTTCCATATCTACAAGAGTTTAACTTGTTAATGTTGCAATGCACATTTTTGATGTGACATTTTGTTGTCCGAAAAGTTGTGTGTCATAGAAAGACACAAAGAGCTGGAGCTCCAGCATTCACCATTTTATTTGGCAAAAAAAGAATCTTGTTGCCATTTGTTTTTGTTTGGCATGATTTGTTTTTGTTGTTGTCATATAGTTTTCATTACTTGTCGGCATTCAGAATAATTTAGAGAAAAGGAAATATAATTTCTAAATGAAATATTTGAAATAACAATCTTTAAACAATAAGCCTCATGCGAGCGCATTCTTTATTTTTTTATTGTTGTAGTATTAGTTCTTAGATTCACCAAACTTGCATAAGAACACAAACTCTTATTTTGTCTGCACCACAAATTCCATTCAAGAGTAAAAAGAAGGATTTCAACTCATCAGCAGTTGAGATTTTGTTTTAATTACACACACAAACACACACACACACACACACACACACACACACACTGAGATGTTGACAGCTCCTCATTATTTACATCACATGTAGCCGTTGAAGTTTACCTGAACAGCAACTTGAGGCTTCCAGCTCTTTAATGGAACGCCGGGCAAAGGATGCCCCTGACTGCTGTGTCTTTATTGATTCTGCCTGGGTGCCTGAATGTGATTAAGGGGAATTAAACTGAAGCCTGCTGACGCAAATCGTGGCCGGAGGTAATATAATGTCCAGATGAAGTGGTGAGATCCATCCCAATGGGGAGGTGGCCCTCGCTGACCCTGCGTGGGCTCAGGCAATTAGCATTGGCAAAGAGCAACTCAATAACAAAATCTCCAAAATGGAGGAAGTGCTTGCATGGCTAATCCCCTCCGCCACCGAGAGGCCTCCAGCCCTCTGGTATTTTTTTGTTCTTTTTTATTTTTTTGAAGCCGGTCATTGAGGATGCAGGTCAGGGAAGTGGGGAGAGCTGAGCCAAGCTGCCGTCCGCCTGGAGATGGAGACGGCTGGACAGCCGCCAGGTGGAGAATTATGTTAATGTTTGTTCAAATAATAAAATCCAGTAGAATACATTAATATCTCAATAGATAAGACCCTTTATTTCACCATATGCTGTTTGCAAGGGTAAAGCAGAGACGGCCATTCAGGATGTGAAGCTATTCTTTGTCTTTCATACATCTGCTCTGAGTTTAAATATGAAATAAGAACATACTGCATTAGACCCATGTGTCCCTGACTTGTAAGTCAGTGTGTGCACATAATTCAGTTCAATCCACCAGCTATTTGCAGTTACAGATGCATAAAGTACTGCATGTGCTTCAGTTCCATGCATATGCAGAAAATGCACATGCGGTAGCTTCTTTCATGTATTGATATCCCGTGTCCACCTCATTAGTGGGTTTCTCGATCTAAACGCTGCTGTTTGATGTGGAAAATGCTCCGACCATGTGTCAGGCCTTGTAATAATGAATGTTTCATGCAGGTTGGGCCCAAATGATCCATCAATTCCGATTAGATTGTAATTACCGGGGTAGAGACGTATTCAAATGAGTTCATTATCAGTCGGATCAGGAGCGGACCAGGCCGCTCGGACGCTCTGCCAGAGACCCTGAGTGTCTGTGCTGTGACTCGAGAGGATTCCAGTGATTCCTGCTCTTATGTAACCACGGTATGGCCTGATGTATCATTTCAGTCCATTACCCAAAGCGCTCTTCAATTCAGCCTCTTTACTCGCTGGTTGCAGTAGGATCCTGTCTGGATATGGTGGTTGAGGTTTTTCTGCAGAGATCAGCGTGTTGGGTGGAGAAACTCACCCTCACCCCGGAGCCGTTTGGTTTCTCTTCCTCCAGATCGCCGCTGAATGACGGCAGATGAGATCGGCCACTCTGTGATGTCTGCAGGGACAAGGCCATCAGGCTGAGATGACATGGGCCGGTGACAGGCCGACCCCCTAACCGACCTCTCGCCGACATGACTTCCATTCACGGCTGCTGGACGCACGACACTAATCTGACTCTAGTCTGTTTAGAGACGGTTTTCAACCAGTCGCTACTAAAAACAGGAAATAACCATCAAGACAAACCAAGAGTCCCAGGTATTGCAGATTCGGATAAATATTAGTCGCAAATATTGTGCTTCCAGTTTGGCTTTTTTTTCATCTTTCTCTTCTCAGTAAAATGTTGAAGTGTGCGAAGGCCATAGAGATCTTAATGAGATATCAGTGTCATCAGGTGTTTTTAACGCCCCCTCATGTGTTGGGCTAGATCCAGATTAATATTAGAAATGCATTTTTATGGTTTGGAACATTTCTCCCTCAAAATGGACTTTGTTGTAAATCCAAGGTTTTCACTGTAAAGCTCATCTGCTCTGCCTCACGATCTACCCACTGATCCCCCCCCCATCATTACCACGACTTTGCTTCGGCCGACATGTTTTAATAATGTGGAATCATCGGGGAGCGCCGGCCATCCCCTTCAAAGGAACTCGCCCTCTGACCGTGCAGCTGTGGGGCACGCGAGGTGAGGAGGAACTTGGTCGGCTCACTTGTTTCGAGACGGCCCGTAATTGGATATCATCTCGCTCTCTTCCTCTAATTGGCGCTGCGTCGCTTTATGAGCTGATATTAAGATGCGGGAGAACTAGTAATTAGCCAAAGGTTATTAGCAGCCAGGGGCACATGGACAGGGAGCCTGCTGGGCAGTGTAATGACTGCACATGGGTTTGTTTGTTTTGGCTGATGGGTTCAAGCCGGCTGTAGGTGCAGCTTCTCCACAACAGATGTTTAGATGCTGGTTGCTTGTGTTAGATTATTATATCCTAATAATCCCAATGTTTCAGATGCAGGTCTCAGCACAAACAGAGATGGAGAAAGAGCCCGGATCCTTTATTGCGGAAAAAACAACAAAAACAAGCTACACAAACGTTACATTATTGATAAAGAATTAATTAAATGTTGTTTAAAAATTAACTTAACACTTTATCCCTCTTCCATCTTTTATTAATGATTAAAACTGAATGATGATACTTTGAGTATTTTAATGGTTAATGTGAAATTAAATACACATTATAGTGAACCCCATTATCCGATCCATTGATAATTAGAGTTGTCTTGCTAGTTTTTCAAGTATTACCAACCCTAGCTTTAAGAGTGGTCCTGGAGTCAATGCACTGGGTTAGTCTCCAGCTCTGTCTTTAACATATACAACGCATCAATTTGAATGCATGTGTGTGACCTGTGCAAAGTGGTTACACTCTTTTGAAACCCTTGTGTGGGTCCATTTGTGTCTGACGCCTGTGCAGGTGCGTGTGCATTGTGTGAGGGAGGAGTGTCGCTCTCCTCCCCGGCTGGTGAAAGAGTTAAAGACTCACGTGTCTGCAGCAGAAGCCATTTATCACAGAGCTCCCAGACTACGCCCTGATAGGACACCACTGCCACGATCACGACTGACACTGATTATCACTTGGAAACTCCCAATGCCGGACTGCACAAATCCTGAGGGTCACGCTCTTATGGCCGGCCCACCACACACACACAGACACACACACACACACACTGGATGAGGAGGAGGAGGAGGAGGCTGCAGAGCAATCAACACAGTGGAGCCGTCTGTTACAGTTACAGAACCAGACACAGTCACCATGTTGAAATCAGGCTGTAAAAACCCATCTGTTTAGTGCTGAATGTACACAAACAATTCTTTTTATATCTTCTATATGTGTGTGTTTGTCTGAGTGCGTGTGTGTGTGTGTGTGTGTGTGTGTGTGTGTGTGTGTGTGTGTGTGTGTGTGTGTGTGTGTGTGTGTGTGTGTGTGTGTGTGTGTGTGTGTGTGTGTGTGGTGTGTGTGTGTGTGTGTGTGTGTGTGTTGTGTGTGTGTGTGTGTGTGTGTGTGTGTGTGTTTGTGTGTGTGAGAGAGAGAAGTGCATTCTGAAGAATTGATCTGATGTTGATCGTCAGACACAAATAAACACGCCGATGTTGCATTTGCGGTTTATCTCGTTCTCGGGGGAATCTATAGAGAGCAAGAAATGTCGTCTGCTTGTCTTTCTATCGCTCTGTCCATCTATCTCTCCTTCCCTTCCCCCCCCCCCCCCCCCCCCCTTTCATTTGGCCACTGTGCTGCTGCAATCCCGGCTCAATGCATGCAGTTTCCTAATCATCCAAAAGAGGACAGTGTGGAACACGCCGTCATCTCCTGGGAGAGGGATGCAGAGAAAGAGAGAGAGAGTGAGAGAGAGTGGCAATGCAATGTCACCTGGGTAATAACACGAACAAGCGAGGCAGCTGTGGAAGTTATATTCCGTTCTCGTGTCGTTATGATTAGATTCGTCTTGTGCTCATTTCATGTCACAAATTGTTAATTTTCCCATTAAGAGAAGCTGTTGTTGCTTTTTTTTTGAATTGTGTCTCGATGGCAGGAAATTCGCAGCAATAGGAGAAAAAAGAAAAACAGAATAAATCAGCTCCTGGATCCGTCCCTGGTTTTCCTCCGCTCTCGCCCTCTCCCACCTCCCCCCCCCCCCACCCCCCCCCCCCCCCCCCCCCCCACACTCTTTGGACTCATTTTAAGTCTGGACAGAACTGTGCAGTGCGATGGGACATTATTACAATACCGTGTCACTCTGCCCTGCATATTCAGCAGGCAGAAAATCACTAGGAGGTGGAGGTGGAGAGGGGCAGGAGGATAGGGATGGGGGGAAAAAAAGAGAGAGGTTGATGGCTAAAGACAAAGTGAGAGAGAGAGAGGGAGAGAGAGAGGGGGCGAACGCGATGCAGGGCGTCGGAGGAAGCGAAACCGACAGCTGCGTGAAGCTCACAGGAAGCGGCAGCAGCCAGGGGAGAGATGTTGCATGCTGGGACACGAGAGGCGTTCTGACACATGGGTAGCAGAGCGGACAGGGCCGACACAATGGAGGGAGGCAGAGAGCACTGGGGGGCATTATGATTTACAGTAGTGCTGCAGCCTCCTCGGGTTTCGCACCGTCGCCGCGGCCAAAAGCTCAGAGGGGAAGCATTCATTCAGCTGAATGGAGCCCCCCCCCCCCTCTCCACCCCGGTTCCCCCCAGACCTGTTGTCATTGTTCTCCACAAACATGGTCGTGTATAGGTGCTACAGTGCAGGATCCTTTTCATTGCAAGTGGTCGGGATGGAGGAGATGGAGGGGGATCCCACACACACACACACACACACACACACACACACACACACACACACACACACACACACACTGCTGCTACTGTGAAGCCTTACAACCTGCTTGGTTGACATTTACTGTATGCTAGCCCTGTGCAGCCAGAGAAACATAAATTACATCACATAACATTACATAACTACTCATAAAAACGCAGGATTTTTATGTGAACTCTGCATAAATGTTCATGGCCTGGATTACTATCAACTTTTTTTCTTTACAAAATGAAGGTTTTTAGTATTTCATCTA
Source organism: Pleuronectes platessa (assembly GCF_947347685.1). Taxonomy (NCBI): domain Eukaryota; kingdom Metazoa; phylum Chordata; class Actinopteri; order Pleuronectiformes; family Pleuronectidae; genus Pleuronectes; species Pleuronectes platessa. The sequence goes on along the minus strand of NC_070648.1, from coordinate 4,682,775 downwards.
GAACGAGGCCTTTAGTGTCTATGACGGAAGAAATCTACCGAACCTTTTAAGCTTACTGGGTCATACAGGTTCAGATGATGGGAAGATGGTAATAACTTTTAAAAAAAAAGCATAAATAGACAATTTGTCAAATCTGAATGTTGGAGCTTCACTGAAAAACACAACCTGTTTGCATCCTTCACTGACGACTTTAAAGAGAGAGTCAGAGAGTCATGACCTTGAAACAAGATCAGGCTCAGGATCAGATATTGATGCACTTTTATCCTTGAATAGCATCAAGGCTTGAATGTAGCTGTTGTGTTTTTTTAACAGCGAATGTTGTTTGAGTCATTATTGCCTCCACCCAGATATTATAAGTTCCATTACCATGCAACTTGGTTTAAGGATGCAGAGGGTGCCAGAAAATGTTTTGGTGATAGATTTAGGATATACATTATTTCTTTCATTTAAATATTGTTAGTCATTTTTCAACATTCATTCTGATAATTCACAGAAGTCGATTTTGTGCAGAATCAAATAAAAGGGAATTTAAATATGGTTTCATAAAGGGACTGGTGGTCCTTACTGGCGCTCTCTCTGCGGTGGAGCTAACATTGTACAAGTAGAAGGTCACTAGAACGACCATCAGTCCCAGTAGAACACCAAGGACATGACGTCCGTGTCCTCAGCGGCAGCCACAGCCCTCTAATCATGTAAGACAATGTTGCATTCTGGGTAAAATTAAAAAGGTAAAGACTCCTCTGTGTTTTTTAGTTTGGAGAGAAGTACATAAATTGATAAATCACTGTGGGAAGAAAAATCTGGATCTAGTGAATTTAAATATTTCTGGAATACCATAAACCATCATGAGCAAAATTTTGATTTAATCACACGGAAGAATTATTCCGATGCCACGTGTTATATCGTGTTGGTCAAATTAAGACAATCAGAGTGTAAACTGGTGCAGTTTGTGTTATTCCCCTGCACGGCACAGCAGCTGGAAAGTCCCCCCCCCCCCGCACACACGCTACACTCGCACACAATTCCACATTCTTATAGAAAATGGGATCACTGAACATTGGCGCACGCATGATGTGACAAACCAGACAAACATACATGGCAAGTAAATTGGTCGCCTGCCAGCGGCCTCAAGTCGGAGATTAGCCCGGCTCTGGATATCACTGGTGTTTCTTGGCAGCCGAGCGGCGTGTTCCTAACGCGGCCTCACGCTGTCATCACTGCCCTTTCACAGACTAATCAAGCAATTAAAGACATCTTTTGTAAAACAGCCGAGCCCCCCCCCCCCACCACCACCACACGCAGCACCACGTGGATGGACCTCGGCCGTCCTCTGAGAAATTAACGTGTCTGTAATCACAACTTTCTATCACAGCCCCCCCCCCCCCCCCCCCCTACGTGCTCCGGCTGCAGTATTGAGTTACCAGTCTCCGTTAATTACTGCCAGCGTGACCCCGAGCTGCACAGCCAGCCACTCGAGGATCTTTAGCTTGTTTTTTTCTCTTACAGTAAAAACTGCAGACGCCCCCAGAGCGCCGACAAAACGTAATCCCACATCTATGAGGCTTTAATCGTGCTCCGGTGCATCGTCTAAACACAGGTTATCTGTGAATGAAACTTGCCAGCGTATATATAAACACGCTGACTGGCTCCAAAAAGCATTTTCATTACACAGTGAATGAGGGGGGGGGGGTTCTCGTGTGGAATCAAAACGGCATAATTGACATCCAGTTTTGCAGCGAGCAGCGCTCAAAGGCCTCGTGGATGTGTGTGTGGTTGTGTGTGTGTGGTTGTGTGTGTGTGTGTGTTGGCTGGCCGCCTTAGGCGAGCATTAACAAGAAACAAGCAAGGTGAAGGCGAGGGCCATGTGATGAGATGAAATTGTTCAAAGAAAGAATTAGAGGAGAAAAAAGCTCCCCAGTCAATCCAAGGTGGAGACAAAAAATCTTAAATGAATCTAGCAGCGTTTAAATGGAGGGAAGCTGAAGAGGAGACATAAAGCAAAACGTCTCTGAAGTCGTGGATGACGCTTTGCCAAAAGGGCAAATGACACATTCTCAACCTGTGGAATCAATTGAGCTCCGTGTTTCTCAGGGACAGTGACAATCCGAGTGCTTCATGCGAATGTGTTGGATTTATTTATCTGGATGTAGCAAAGAATGTATCCTTGAAATGTAATTGCGCATTTTTCTTGTTCTACGTGTTGAGCGGTTTGTAACTGGGTTGAAAGGATCTAAAGGAATATCCGTAACAACACCTCAGTGATCTGAAAATGTTCAGAGAAATTCCTCTGTGAATTCCTCTTTTTTAATTTTTTTATTCCATTTCCATTTCAGTGTTTTTTCATGTCGTCAATATTCCTGCCCTCTGACCACCACCTCTGTCTGGATCTACTTCTGTTTTCCCCTCCGGAGTCACAGAGGAGGGGGAGAACATTCCCTCGGCCCCGGGTAACCTCCTGACTGTTTTTTATTTCCTCATCTGCATCCTGAGTCATCACCCGGCCCCCCTCACAATACCTGCACTCCCCGAAGCACTCGGGGGTAAATGACACCTGCTCCAGCGACATAAAAACACCTGAATGGCCCATTGTCGGAGCGGATGCATTAGGTACATCCGCGGATGGACTCGAGCGGCGGAACACCAATTCCCGAGGCCCTTCAGATGTGGAGGGAAATGAGATGTTTACTGTAAATGGAGCTCTTAGCAGCAGCCGCAGTGTTCAATATTGATTCAATGAATCGGATTTTGTATACGTGAGGAGAGGCGTCGGCTTTCCACCCCGCAAAATACAGTATCTGCCTCCACATAAAGGAGCAGCTGCAGGGAGGAAGAATAGTGTGGGGGGCGGGGGATGCTAGCTGGGATTTGTGTTTGTGGGTGACACAGTCATCAATTTTAATTTCAGTGTCATGACCGTGTTTGTTGGAACCTGTTTTGAAATCCACTGTGCTGCACTAACGCGTCAGTTCTAATAAATCACGAGGTGTTTTTAGATCAAAACACCAAATGGGAGAATATCTTTTGGAAGACGTGGTGAGACTTGTAGAAGCTGCCTGATTTACCCAGTTGGCAATTCAGCCCCAGGTTTATCATATCATAGGGATTATGAAAAACATGGATTTAGTGATGCAGCACGTTTCAGTTCCAATAAAAATAAAATTTCAACTTTATTTCTTGCTCATTTCAACATCATTTTTGAACTTGAAGCCAACTTTTAAGAGATGATAGAATCGGAAAGGTGAAAATTAGTTTAACAATAAATAAAGCAGTTTAATGTTGTTTATAAAGGCCTTGACTGTAATGCATGATCTAAAGCGCATTTATGGTTTATCAGAATCCTACTAATAGTTCTAACAGTAGAAACAAAGGTTGCTGCGCCAGGTGCTTGGTTCAAAATGTGTTTTTCTAAGTCTCTTGATCAATCGTGGATTTAAAATGCAGGTGCACTTGCACTTTAGGGGATTGCTATTACAGGAGGGGGGTTTTCTAGATATTAAGTAGGACTGTTTCTCTGCGGAGGAAACGGTTCCACTTTGCGAGTTAAAAGCACACGTGGTCTCATTTTGTGTAGAGTGTGTTGACTAAGCACGGCTCCACTGACTTCACACGCTGAGCTCTTGCACTGCAGGCCAGAGAAGATGCCCCTCACCACCTCAACTCATCGTCTTTGAAATCCGGTTGGCGCTCGTGTCACCGCCTTCTTTTCGATTCTCGGCAGAGAGAGGTGAAGCAAAGAGAAGAGGGGCCACTCGGATCCATTTCAAATTTTAATTAGCTGCCTTTTGTCGAGTCTAACAGACGTACGCTCAGACCGGCATTATCCTTTCACATTTTTAATTAACAGCTGCCTCTTGGTTTCACTACATCAAAAGGTTGGGGTGTGTGATCGTACCCCGTTTGTGTGATTGTGTGTGTGTGTGTGTGTGTTGGAAGTGTACATGTGTTTGAAGGTGTGTGTTGTCAGAGAGCAAAGGTGCCGAGGTGGGTGAATTTGAATGAACTGGTTGTCAGATGTGTGTCAGGAAAGTTTAGAACACGTCAGCTCAAGGAATGCAGCAGGGGGGGGGGCTTTTAAATTGCTGTAAATTGTGAGTGCACTTTCATTTTAATTCCCTTTCTGCTCGCTTGCATTCTGTCAGGACCACCACACAGGAAAACGGGCATATATTACAGGATTAAGCCATAATCTGAATGTAGGCCCCTCACACTTATGACAGTGAATATTTTCTGATGAGGGAAGCTGAATTTAGACAGCCACAGGGGGAGGCTGCACTTCCTCAGGTTTGCAAATATGCGAGGGGGTGAAATCAAATTCCTGCTTCCGAATCACTAACTTTGAATTTGCAGAGTTATCTCAATGTTCCGATACATCTAACAGCATCTATGTGGAGCGTATATATATATATATCAGCTTATGTGCACCAGCTGTTACTGGGAAGCGAGTGTGGCTGGAAATAGTCGGGCAACGTTGTTACCTGCCGGAGGAATGCGTAGGATATGGAACTGGATAAAGATGTGTGGTCTCTTGTCAATTCGTGCAAACAGCTGCTCTCAAGGAACGTGAGAGATTTAAACTGGGAAGTGGCGCCTGTGCATCACGTTATAGATCTGGAGCCATGAGAAGAGAAAGGGAAACGTAATGGGACGAACAGCAGTCGACTCCTATCTTTGCATGTGTGTAACTGAATGAGATATAGTCTGTATGCATGAGGCATGGTGGGAAAAAGACATCTAATCATGGGAGGTGGTTGTGGCTCGGGGGGTACAGCGGTCGTCCGCTAGAAATGAATGGATTCATATGGGAATATCATTGGAAAGCTGGTCAGAGACAGGAGGAGAGAACATGTCACATGGGGAGATCAAGGTTGAAGAAGAGGTGTAGGTGACCTTAAAGACCCGATGAAGAAATCCAGGGTGTTGCAGATATCGGATTACGACGACAAAAGCCCCAAATAAACTATGAAAATCCAGCATCCAGAGATCAAACCCAATACTTTAAAGTGACGCTCCTCTCAACCTGATATCTGGATATAATGAACTCATGTGTTTACACGCGGTTGCTGGACTATTGAAGTTCTCACTATTCCTAACTCCCTCCTGCGCCAGCGGGGGATTTTCTTCATTAGGACAAACGGACCTAAAGAAAATGTCTGACCTTTCTTGATCTCTCTCTCTCTCTCTCTCTCTCCCGAACGAATGTCTTTATCTTTGTCTAAAGTTGCCCCGGCGTTCTAATTAACCTTGTGTTGCTTGAAAACGGTGGTAGAGAGGTGCTGATAGGCTGATGAATGAAATAATGTAACGATAAACACACAAACAAACCTTTAACCAGTTCATACACTTATTTTGAACCATGTCAATTACATCTATTTCTAAACCTTTCATTTTCATTTGTAAGACATCACCCTACATGATTTAGTGAGCGTTTTAAAGACTGAATGATTTGTTTTCCTCCAGTAAAATGTGAATAAGTTGTCATAGTTGTTGACTTATAATTATATCAGCATATTTATCCTGGTGATCCTCCCTGTTGGACAAGATGGAGGGGCCCTGCTACCCTAGTTTAAAGGCCTGAAGAGAGAAAATATGTTTTTTTGCAGATATCATTCAGGTAAAAATCAATACACTGTCCAGAAAAATGAGGAAAAATAAATCCTGTTTGGTTCTCGATAGAAATATATTTGAAAATGCTCGTTCAGAGGACTTAAAAGCACGGAGGGGAAAGTGCATCAGTCCAACCTGGTCGGGGCAAATAAATAATGAAAGAAAATACAGGCGCTAAACACACACACACCAGAAACCAGCTTAGTCTCGATGTTAGGAGGGAAGCCAGCTCTTTGAAAGCCGGTCCAAGTTGGCCTTGACTATAGGGGTTGGTCCATGTGCCGGACTTGTTCAGTAACATTCCTCTAACCTTATAATCCCCAGTCCCTCTCATGCGGCTCCACCATTTTCATTCAATTAATCTTTCATCATAAGCCCGTGGCTGCGTTTCCAGTCCGAGCCAACAAATGGAGTTGTTTAGGTCCTCGCTTAAATCCGGGGCCGCAAATAGATCTCGGCTTTGCTCGGCTGCATTGTCCTCTGCTCTGTGCCCCGTTTGCTTATGGGCAGTGCCAGGCACACGCAAGGGGCTATATGGTGTGTTTGTGTGTGTAGTCCAGAGGAATTAGCATCCTTTTGTACATAATTGTGCGCTTGACGCTTTAAGGTTTTGATCCTGTGTGCATTGCAGCAGAGATAAAAGGGCTGTGAAAGTGTTTTTTAAATCAATGGCACCAAAGCTTGACGGGCTATTTAAATTTGGCAGAGCTGCTAGTTTGGGTCCCGGGTACAGGGTGGACCTGGGGAGGAAGGAGGAAGAAGGAAGGAGGAAGAAGGAAGGAGGAAGAAGGAAAGAGGAAGGAGGAAGAAGGAAAGAGGAAGAAGGAAAGAGGAAGAAGGAAAGAGGAAGAAGGAAGGAACAAATGAAAAGGAAAGAAGTTCTTGGAGTCACATGTGTCAATTGCAGAAATACAACAATTTAAATTTCATTAATTTAACTCAGGATAAAGTTGTTCCCTTAAGGCTAAGGTTAATTGTTGTGATGGCAGCAGCTTGAATGGGACCATTAGCACAAGGTTTTACTTTTTTTAAAGCAACATGGTTAAATATGCTTAAACCTAACAGTAACATTAAAAAAAGGTTGCCCTAAAAAAAAAGTTTTTGAGGGGAATTTAAAGTCAGTGGGTTTATTTCGACAACACAGATGGAAAATGACTGAATTACACTCGAATCAGGCGATAAAACAATGTGAGTTCCTCCATAAAACTAATTTAAATGTGATAATTCTATCCAACGTTAATAAAGAATGTTGATTTAGAGCAGTAATGCTAAAGTGAACAAAGTGAATTAACTCCCTGTTGTGTCTCTAGATGTCAGATCACCTCTCCATTACTCGCCTTCCAGTGCTTCCCCCAAACCACTATGCGTCCTCCCACTTACTCTGAACTCACATTTTACTCTGCCTGTCTTCCCATGTGTCTACGGGCCAAACCTTTCAAATCTAGACACTGTCTGCATGACACTCATGCCATGTGAAGGCTGTGGCAGGACGGGGCTCAGGAGCATGCTACGGGGGGGTCGGGAGGGGGGGGGGGGGGGGGGGTCGGGTTATGGCTCTGTACGCTCCCAGCGTTCACCCTTGTTAGCCTTTACCAGTTAGACAATGCCCTGATGAAACATGACAGGACAACCTTTCATGGCCATGTTGGGACTAACGCTTTAAAATGCTGGCAACCGCTCTGTTTTGTAGCTGTTGCAGGGAAAAGAGAATTTTAAATGGCCACACACACGAACGCTTTGTTTGCCAGTGGTGCTGGGATATGAAAAAAACCGAGACCGAGTGACTGCAAAGTGACAAACGCTCCATTTGAAGTGAGAATCCAGCCCAAATACAAGTCCATGCTGCGCCAGTGATCTCAGGGAATATTCAATACGGTGAATATTGAATTATTTGTGAACATAAACAATCCCAGAAGGGGCCGGAGTCTGTGATTCCACCGAATAAACTCAAACTGCAGCTGCTCCGATTCCACCAGGGCTGGATTTTTTGCCGAGTCTCGTTTCACGGGCTTTTCTCCAAAACGAGTTCCCTTTGTCCTCTCGTCACGCTCGCTGATATAAACCAGAAACGACCGTGCAGGTAATATCGCCGCGTACTTCAGGACATTCACATTCTTGTAATTTAAAAGTCAAGGTTGAAAGGCTTCTCCTCTGGGGATATTACTTGCCTTTGTGATGATCGGGGTACCAAGGGAAAGCTCATATGATCACCTCAGCCTGTGAGTGTGTGTCTCTGTGTGTGTGTGTGTGTGTGTGTGTGTGTGTGTGTGTGTGTGTGTGTGTGTGTGTGTGTGTGTGTGTGTGTGTGTGTGTGTGTGTGTGTGTGTGTGTGTGTGTGTGTGTGTGTGTGTGTGTGTTTAAGGCCGTGTTGGAAACCGTGCAACTGATTGATATCAGTAGTGAACCATGGGCTGAGAGGTCCCCCAGCGTCAGATGAAAGGCAGGATTAACAGAAGAGGGGCTGAGCCTGGATGAGCACCGGCAGTGCATCAGGGGAGATCAGATGAGGAAATAATAGAGACGGGTCCCTCGCCTTTCCGAGAGGGGATGACGGTGGAAGCATGGGGGGGGGGGGGGCTTATGAGATGCACGAGGGCGGTGGGAGATTGAATGATCAGTTCCAGAGAGTTGGCAGCTTTCCCGGCAAAGTTCCCACTCCTCGGAGAGGGAGGAAAAGCAATCTTGATGGCAAAGGAAGATATTAGAATTAGAGAAATGGAAGCAGCAGGGTCAGCAAAACACGATTCTTCCTCTCCGCAATCTGCAACGTATTCTATCCATCAATACACGTGAGTCACAGGTCCTCAAAACCTAGAATGTTCTTCACGTGTCTCTGGAGCGTCCCTGGAGTTGAACTCGCTGTTTCAATTAGAGTGATTGTGATGCACGGGGTGATTTCAATCAGACGATAAAAGACAATCGCTGCACACAGTCCACATCTAAGAAATCCCAATCCTGCAGTTTGATGATGAGGCCGAGATCATTAGTGATCCACTTTGTTTCCTATCTGCTCCCCCCCCACACACACACACACACAGACACACACAACAGGGACAGCACGCTGCCACCAAAGTGAAGCCTTTTACAATTGATTGCTTCATCTGGGAACCGCTCAGTGAGATTCCTCCTGAGTGAGGCACTCTGCTGATGGCGTGCGTCTGTGGTTCCAGGCCAAGCTGCCGTCTTGTGATACAAATGATTTCTCTCTCCTTCAGATTCAATGTGCAGAGTTTGGAATGGAGCACAGCGCCACCATGTTGTGTTTTATATAGAAAATGTTACATGTATATAAACAATGTATACAATGCAATCTGAAAAGCACGTCAAACAAATTGTGACACTTTCTGATACTGCACTTGAAGATAATTAATTTTAACACGTTCAACGGCAATACTTTTCATCATATATGTGGATATGAAATGACTTAGGTATGATATGTTGGTCCTATCACACAACCCTGATTAGTCGGATTACAGATTTCTTATCAGGCTAATGAGTGTAAAGTACAATCTTTGACACTTAAATGTGTGTTTTGAATTGTTTAGTGTGAGCCCATGAATAATTTCTAATTTTAATTGAATCATCATTTATAATAACAAGCATTTCAAGAAATTTAAGTAAAAGGCTTTGATTTACACATTAGAGAAACTCAGTCTACATCATAGACATTTACTTTTTCCCCAAAATGTTAGGAGGGATGAAAGGAGGCAAAAGAAATGAACTCGGGTCTCAGTTTCCTAATAAGCAATATATTCACAAGTCGCAGTGAATCTTTACTTCAGCTCAGCGGTGTTTTACAAACATTCCCCTGTATTTAATAATCCCCGGAGAACGGACAAAAATAAGGGAGAGAATAAGAAGAGAGAAAGAAGACAGAGCCCACCACCACTCCACTAATTGGCTTCATGAAACGTTCAAACAGTCGCGATTTCCAGACAAACAGGAACAATATTAACTAAGGCACCTTGTTATTCAAATGAGTCAGGCGGTGGGAACTCAGAAAACATGCCATTAATGATGTAACAAAGGAAATGCTGTGTTATGGCCCAGCTGCAGTCACAGACAAATGCACCACACTGTTTTTCAATTATTATACGGAAGTGAGAATGCCCTATAGCGGTTCTTTCTCTTTTTTTGTGTGTGCGTGATTCCATTTGATGATCGTGAGGATACAAGCCAACTGAATGTGATAGTTTGCAAACTGCACAGAGCGGCTGGATGCTGCTCGTATGGGGAACAGAAGTGCGGAGAGGGAGATTGTGTATTTGCCGTATTGAGCTCCCGCGGATTCATCTAAAAGTTAGAGCAGTTGGTTTTTCCACGAGAAACTTATCATGCGGTATATCTGCGCCGGCAGCTGCGATAAATATCAAACAAATGTGTCTTTACTCTGTTGGTTCGGCTTCCTCGCTGATACACGCTCGAATCATGACGGTTAATCATGAAAGAGAAAAAGATACGAGGGGAACGTGGCGAGCTTTGCCGCTGAATGTGTGTTATGTTGCGGTTCTCCATCAAATGGGTTTGCCGGGATAGTTCCACGTGGCTCAGGAGGGAGAGCGCAATGTCCACTAACCAGAGGGTCAGAGGTTTGATCCCCAGCTCCTCCAGTCACTGGAAGAGACCTTGAACCCAAATTGTGTCTGAATTTAAGAAGGGCTGCGCATTGAAGGGCAAGTAAAGCATTTTGATTGTTTAATAAAACTAGAAAAGCAAAATATATAAATCTGATCGTAGAATGTATACCTCCAACCAGGCCCCACAGATCCAGATTATTATTTAATTCTGCACCAAATCCAACACAGCTTAGTTTTCATCGCGATCAACAAATTATTGAAATATGCCTTCTTTCCAAAAATTTAAGACAGTGGGGGAGAAATCCTGGATATGCCCCAACATTTTATCAAAGCAAAAAAGGTTTTGTTTTCACCCATGTCAGTTTATTTGTTAGCAGTATTATGTAGAAAAATAAATAAATAACTGAACTAATTGCCATCCAACATGGTGGAAGGATGGCCCCTGGAATGAACCCATATAAATATGGCGTGATGAGAATCAATAGATGTTTCACTTTCTTTACCTAATAAAATCCTTAATATGATCAGACAACCTCCTTTATTCCTATTTCTACTTTCTACTCTACTACAAAAGAGGTTCTGCCTTGGCTCCATGTGCTCTGAGTACCTTCTAGTTCACACTGCGTACGTTCCATGGGTTCACGACCCAGAGTTTCTACTATTGATGTAACACCTACATTAGACTTTGGCTGCACACTAGTCAGAAGACGTCCACTTGGCTCACACGGTCATACCCACATAAGCCAAGTTCCCTCTCAGACAAAATGTTGCTCATTTTGCAGCACATAACCAATTTCCTCCCCATTACTGAGCCCATTCCCTTCCTCTCATGCTGTTCCAAATGTGTCTTATTTTCATCTTCTTCCCCCTGAAAAAAACACACACACGAAAACAAAGATGGTGTCCTGACAGTGGAGCTGTGGGGAGGAGGGCGAGGCTGATGTTTGTGTGACGGGGGGAGAAGACAGATGTTTTGACAGATCGGGGCGCCACTGTGGCGGCCTGAGAGAAACCTCGGGGTCAAATGGCAGACACCTCCTTTCTGATTGCATCAGCTCCAGGAGATGGAGCGGGGGGGGGGAGGAGACACAGCACGGTTCCATTTCTGACCGGTCCTCTGCTCAGTTAAATACAGTTTCGGGTGGAATTCAGAAATAATGTGGCACTTAATAATGCATCGTTTCTCTTTGGACAATATTTCCAAAGCCATTTTCAGAAGCAGCGTGTGTATCACACAGCGATGGAGCCCAGCAGGAGCAGGAGTAATACATGGACGGTCCACATGCTGTAAATCACAGCGGAATTAGACATCTTTTACTGGAGGAGATAACAACACCGTGTCCAATGTAAAACAAGAAATTGGTGTATTGTGGTTCTTTAAATTGCTCCAAAAGTGAAAAGATGTGTGCGTGTTTAAGAGTATAGTGTGTGATGGTATATCAATTTATATACTCGTATTTATAGAATAGGGACAGATGGTAAATGAGGAGAGAGAAGAACATTTGACAAACGTTCGTGGCTGGAGCTGGATTCCAGGATGTTGCCTGTGATCATCAGAATAAATAAATCTTATAAAGTTATGGAACCAAAAATAATAAGGTGGGATTTACATATTTTTAGTGTTCTGGCCTTTTATGCATCCAGGCCTTTTGAACCCTCTGTCTTCTGATCTCCCGGCTCGTGAAGACCAACGGGCCAGTTAATACCGGCTGCTGCAGTCAAAGATGTTTGTAGTAGTTTGGACACAGTGCGCCTCACATTGTAGGGATCCTGATCAAAAGAGATTTGTCAATACAAATACAGGACCAGCCTTGAAAGTAGAGAATTAGATCAGTCCATTTCTAATCAAAAAAGGTTTATGCATTTGTATTGGGGATGTTTTTTAAAAAATGTGTTCACCTTCATGTATTTTTGGGAATATATTACTGAGAAGACATTTGAGTTGTACAGTGTGTTTAGTCATTTAGATGGAACTACGTGGGAGACACACACAGAGCTACAACTTGCAAGGGGTTCAGAAATAATTGGACACTTTGTTGCTATTGTTGTTGTTTTAACACAAGTTCATGCACAAAAGAACTCACGTGTGTTGCAATTTAAATTAAGGTAAGTATGCAAGTAAAGAAGATGATAATGAGGCGACAGGAGCAAATATCTCAGTTTGATATCAGTGATGGTTGGTTTTGTCAAACTCAGAAGTTGAGTAAACACACAAAATAAAATGAAAAAAGCAAGTATAAAATGGCAACAACAACAACCTCAGTTCTGAGGAGCATAAGTCTTGTGGATGAGCGGAAAAAATCATATGCATGTTGAAAAGTAAACCCCTTCATGAGTGAAGAGCAAGTCGAGAAGGCTCTCCAGGAAGTAGGCGTACATGTCAAGCATCAAGAGAAGACTCCATGACCGTGATCTCTGAGGATTTGCCACGAGATGCAAAGTGAACCTCGGAGACACAGAGAGGCCGGGCTCAGTTCACCTCGGTGAGCAAATAATGGAAGGAGGGAAAAAAAAGCTCATGACCCAACGTCACCACCTTGTCTGTCAAGTAAGGTAGTGGTGGAGACATGCATGGCTGCGAGTGGAACGTCACACTGGCGTTTACTGAGGATTTCACTGCTACAGGAAGCAACAGGACGGATGCAGAGACATCCAGCAGCAGCCTCCTGTGCTCAGATTCAGCCAAATGCCCCCAACCTCTCGGGACGACGTGTCAACGCTCAGCAGGACAACGATCCCTAAATAATGCATACGGCCAAAGCAAACACGGAACTTTCTCAGGGTGAAGAGGTGGAAGATCCTGCACCGGCCGAGTCAATCACCCGATCTGAACCGGACTGAAGGCAGAGAGAGGGAATAACAAGCAGGAGCTGAGGGGGACTGCAGTGAGGACCTGGGAGAGCTTCACCAGGGAAGATAATAGAGTGAAAAGGATTTTAACAACATGAGTTATTACTTGAAATTTACTTATGTTTTTAGAAAACCCATCACTTCTATAAGACTGTCCATTGCTGCAGCTCCTCTTGTCAGCCTCTGTCTCAAACACACGGTTTCTTCTCTCTTTAAGGCCCCACCTCCTGATACAGTTCAGTTTGCTCTGATTGGACGGAAAAAATGTTATAATGCGATTCAAACATATAAAGTACATGTCAATAATGCAACTAATGACTGAATATTCATTATACTTTGGGCTTTGAACTTTGCAGACCTTTTAAATATATACAGATTAGTTGTATGTGTATAATTATACAAAGACAAAAAAAGATATAGGACACGAGAAATTGAAAAAGCACAATATGTCTTCTTTTAAAACTGAGCATCTTGTGCATTATGTGATAGGAGAGCTGTATCTCCTGCCCAGTTCTCTCCACGTCGATGTAAACCCACTCAAATCCAAGCAGAGCGACTCGACACTGTAACTCAGCCTCCGTGCTTCTCTTCCTTTTTAATTTAAATTGAATGTGTCGAGGCCCAGAGCCCGAAGAAATGAAAACATGTGCAGCTGCTCAGATACTTT